>NC_068949.1:44564255-44574255 GCF_026419915.1 Harpia harpyja | reverse complement strand
TTTTTCTCCCACAATTTCTTGAATCTGGGGTATTTTTTTCTTGCCCATGGGGCTGTCACCAGCTCCCTGGACATCAGCTGGCTCCCCGGGGGGGCCGGTCCCCAGGCTGAGGCAGAAGAGGACGGGTTTCCTCCCCAGGTCCTTGTCTTGCCCGAGTGCACAAAAATCACAGTTTTCAACTTCAGCTTTGACAAGAATCCCCAGAAATGCAAGAGGACTCTTGCACCTTGCCATAGCTTTCCCTCCATATGTAAGATTTTAAAGAAACAAGACAAGAGAAATACTTTTAGTGGGGAGACCCAGGTGGCCATCAAGGGGACATCAGGAAGGCAGGTGGCATCATGAAGGTCAGATGATGAACACAGAGTTATGTCACATCCAATATCCATTTTACGCAGTATTGTACCCCTGACAGTAATCTGTATTGTTTGCAAACTCGAAAGTGAGCAAAACCGGAATGGGGTTATTTTCCTGATTCCTGTCAGTTTTGTACTGGTTTATGCCATGAAAACTGAGTGCTTTCTATTTTTGTCTTCTGTCACTGCAAATATCGTTGTTATCCCAGTAAATATCTAACTTGTTCCTTTCTTCTAGTATGCTTTTGGACATTTTATAAACAAAATATGTCAGGGTGGGATTTATCTCGTTTTCTTGAACCGTCTAGATTTTAAGTGCCTTTCCTCCCTTTACAATCACACATGCTACAAAAACACTTGTAAGGAGCAAGTTATCCCTGATTTGACACCCATTTTAGGGAGGATCTTGCTCCCAACCAGGCTGCATGGCTGTGAGCTTGGCAGCTGCTCCTCCAAGAGATAGAAAAGCTTGCACAAAGTCAATTAGATGGGCATGCATATTTTAATTTTGACTTAAACCACACCTGTGACAATCGTGAAGGTAACATAGAAAGTGTTGGCTGGTGGAACGGGCGAATGGGCTATTCAAGTTAACCTGTCTCTGGATAGTGACCTGATCAGCAGCGAAGTTATAACCTTGCAGAGTCCCTTCTCCAAGCCATGTCTTTCTAGTTGGGAAATATTTGTTTCAGAATTTTTTTTTAAGTTACCTCTTCTGTTGGCTCTTTGCTCAAAATGTGGTGGTTTCAGATGTGTTTCTGACAGAGGAAATGCAGAGGACCTCTTCTTATGAGACATAGCCTGGGAAGGCAAGGAAGGATGATTTTTCAAATTTGGCTTTGGGGCTCCTTTAACACAGATGGTAAACACCTTACTGTGGATAAATGGTATTATCATTATATTAGCCATAAGACATTCAGAACCTGTTAATTGCTTATAAAAAACTAAATATGTTTATTCCAAGATCTTCTATTGTGGGGGTGATATGAGTAGTGTGAGGCCAGGAGCAGAAGAAAGACTGGATAGCACCCCAAATTTTGTGTGTGCAGGCAATATTTATTTAAATGTCATTATATACTTTTAAATATCTATTGATCTGACTATTAGCTGTGTCACATGTCCATAAAGGATTTTAGCACCTCGTCTAACAAGGTAGCAATAGAACTGATTTGCTACCAGCCGCTCTTCTTTAGGTGACAAGGGAACGGGGTGAGCAAAAGTAGCATCTTGGTTGAAATTGTCTTTCTTTTTCCTTCCCAGCCTCACTCAGGAATTCTGAATCAGCATAAAATGGGATGTATTGAACCATGCCTATTATCCCCACTAGATAAGAAAGGCCACAAAGGATTGAATTTCATCTGGCTCTTGGTTAATTCGGGAAACAGATGGAGTGCTACATCTTTCTCAAAGACTAAGTTCTAATGTAGCCCTATGGCATTATCTATCTGACTAGAGTGAGGCTCTGTATTTTGAAGACCGTTCCCAGGTCAAACTGTACCGTAATGCAGAGATATATCCCTAAAAAAGCACTTACTAGGGTTTTATACAGATTTCAATCAACTTTGAATTTGGGCCCTGTCACTTCATTTTGCTGGTTTTGAAACAGAAGGCAAAATGCAAATTTCCAGAGAAGAAATGTAATCAGAATATTCTGAAAATGTTCTCAACTGTTAAAATTTTGGAACATTCTTATTATTGATAAGTATATATTTACACCCATCTTTCATTTTTACATGCCTTCTGATATTTACCTGACCTTTTTTTTTTCCATTTAAACTCCCTTTTTATGTGACCTTCATGGAAAAACACACAAGCCAAAATGTATGATTCAAAAAACCTACGGCAGAATGACATAAAACCTCCGAAAACATTGTGAGATTTTTTTTTCCACTCATTTAAACTATTCCTTTGCTGAGAATGTCTCCAACCTGGAGTGAATTTTTATGGACAAGCTATATGAAAATGGGGGTTTTAAATAGTTACAACTCCCCTAACAATAACGACATGAACACTGACGCTGCAATAAATCACAGAGGCACAGCCACATTTGCTGTTGCCGGAAGCGTGGGAGACCCTCTGATTTCGTGGTGCTGCTTGTCCTCACTCAGCTCACTGGATCCAAATGAGGAAGAAAGAGGAGAAAGGAAGAGGGGATGGAGAAGTAGGAATCCAAACTGTTCAGACCCCCCTCAAAAAAGCTGAGAAAGCACAGACCGAATGGCATCTGCTAATGTAACTACACATTCACCTAAATCTGACATTTCCTCTATCGACAACGTGAGTTTGTCTCACATTTTCGTGTTTTATGATAAGTGGGTAACTCTTAAGGGGGTGAGAGTGGTGAAGAGGAGGGTTTGAATTTGAGCTCTAAGCTAAAGTAGTAGACATGTTTACTGGGAAAGGTAGCCACCCTGGGGATTTCAGAAATCCATCCTTCTTGGTTGGGTTCCCAAACTGCCTCAACTTTTTGCCCCCAGCTGCTTACTAAGGTTTGCAGGTCCCAGATGTCATATTCACAAGAGTTTTGCAGGCAGCTACTTTTGATGCACCCCTTCATACCCAAATGAGATGCCACATCTTTCTGGGTATGGATACCAAACCCTCGACAAAACATCATCAGGAAATCAGTGGTCACCCCTGTCCAATAAAAGGAATCCTCAAAGGTGTGGGAAACATCATGTAAAAGAGTAAAAGCAAATTCTCCCATCACTCATAATAGCACAGGCAAAGGGCAAGGGAAATCTGTGAACTGGACAAGGCAATAAATCAGTCTTTTATTTTAAACTCCAAACTCTATATTTCACAGCAAAATGGAAGACCTTGTCTTCTTCCACATTCAGCCCTGAAACTGAGTGATTCCCAGTATGGGTCTACTTTGCAAAGCGCTTATCAGACGAGGGGAGTGTTGAGCTATAAGTCCAGATTTCTCCACGAACAATAAAAAGGTGCTAGAAATATTATCTCCGGGTTGCATCAAGCAAGCAAGAAACACAAGAATCAAGAACACTCCCACAAAGCATTCAACCTGGCAACATGCAAGGTTTCCAAGAGGACCAACAAATGTATTATCCCCCCTGTTGTCTTGTGTCCTGACAAAATTCAGAAAGCTACTTTCCCCCAGGACAGGGAATGAAGCGCTCTTCCTAAGCTCCGATAAATCTGCTGCCTACCTGGAAACATGGGCAGGATATTACCAGAAATGTCTGTATTATGTAAATGGTCAAAGCATTGAGACAAGTTGGCAAAACAATAATTTTTCAGCTAGCTTGATTCTCTGCAAATCTGTTTCGACGTCAAGCCTGAGACGCTGAGCCGAGGGATAAGAAGCACAGAAGAAGGTGCCTCCCTGCTTGTACTATGGATGCATAGTGTCCTTAGGCTAACTGCTGCCATACCAGTGGGCTATGGAGGGAGTGAAAAGGCATTTGTATTATTTAGAGTATCTCCAAAAGGTTTACTCATCCTACAGAAAATCTGCAACCGCGGGAAGAAGTCCCAGCAATTTGACACCTTCTGTGAAATTTGGTTGAAAATGTACCACGCGTTAAAAAGGTTCCTGGGAGGACTGACAGACTGACAGATGCTCCTACAGAGCGTGCAATTGTTTAAGCCTCATTTCACTTGGAAACCAGGTTAAAGACAAGCAAACGGTGAAGCGCAAGCAACAGGCAACCAACCCCCCCCCTCCCCCCGAAGTGCAGAAATAATGCTGTGAAAAAGCACACAATCCTGTGGCTGCAACATCTGATCTTCTTTCCCTTTTTATTTTTCCCATTACTGCTTGTTGGTCATGACAGCCATGTCTTTTATACATTTAAAGGGTGAAAACATTCATTTCTGTGTTTGTTTGTGAAGCACCCGCTGCCTGATAGGGGCTAAACGAATAAAATATTCAACAACAGCCCAATGCGCTCAAAGCTGGAGAAACCCAGTTTATTCTTAACAAACCTGTCCTTGAAAATCGCCTTTTGCCCGGGTGAAAAAATCCTCACCCCCCCATTTTTCAAGCCTATCAAGAGCAAGACTTGCCCTGGCTGGTTTTGCCAGGAATCCCAATTTTCTCATCGCTGCCCATTCGAAGCCTGTGCGAGGGAAGGCGAGGCTGTGCCAGCTGACACTGGAGGGGAGCGGAGCGCAGGTGGTACCCGTTACGGGCGAGCATCCCCTCCTGCCCCAGCCCTTGCAGAGGGATGGGACATGCGCCAAAAGATTTTATGTTGTTAGTGCTTGGCAAGGCACACCCCCGCGTTGCAAGAGGCAAGCTGTTGCTGGCCAAAGGGTATCCAGTCTCCGTAGGACTCTGTAAAGTCGGTGTATTTTTAGATGCGCGGGGGGAAGAATAGATTCCAGTTGTGGGTTGTCTGACTTCTCTTTGCACGGTCTAATAGCACAAGAACTGATGAAATTAGATGTGCATGGGCATTCTGGAAGCTTTGTTTGGAACCCGCTGATGACACAAGGGAGACAAGTTTGCTTAGAGTTCCTAAACAGCAAAGTCCATTCATCACTCTGAGCTGGAAAAGCCCTTATTTTTCTCTCCAGATGACCCAAAATTCAAGTCTAGTATTAACCAGACCAAGGCTTTCACACTATATTCTACCTTTGCATGAAGCAGGGGCGAGAGTACATGGGGACTATTGGAACTGTGTAGAGAAGCTGCACTCAGCTCACAAATACCTGCCTTTCCTGCATCAGCCTAAAAGGCTGGTGTTCGCCTTCACTAATGAATGCTGGTCAAATTTTACAGCACAGTCCTGTAAGATTTCACAAGTGCTTTAAATTGCTAAGCTCCAATGTGTATTTGTAGAACCAAAGAAAAATCAATCAATTGTAATAACAAATGAAAGAGTTATTTTTAAGAATTAACATGCATGTGATTCACCAAACGTTTAGAAATTCAGTATTCTCCACAACACTGAAATCAAACAATTATCCAATTTTAGAAGGTCATGATACAGATTTTTTTTAAAAAAACATAAATTTGAGTTCAACAGTTGCGGCTCATTTCTAATCTCCAATCCGTGGGTTTGCATCTCTGCATGTCTTGGAAAATACACTTCTGGGCATGCATGTGCAAGTACAATTGTGGATTTTTTAAGATACCTGGCGATATGCATTTGAGTGTTTGAGATTAGACTTGAGCCTTTAGTCTCTTTCAAGTGCTTAAATAACTGCCTCTTCAGGCTCAAGCCAAACCAGTCTCAAGAAGTAGCTGGAGGAGCATTTTAAAATGAATCTTCTGAATTCTGCTTCTGGATTGGCAAGTATTTGGCAATTGCCTCTTGTTCAGCTGGAGTAGGAGGTTCTCCTTCATTTAACATCAGGACCTGTCTTTGAGTCATACCATGCTATTTTTTGAGGTGGTCCTTGCCTGACATCTCTTGTCTAGAAAAAGGCATTGAAAAAAGATCAGACGAGGGGGATCAAAACATTTGAAACAATTTGGGGCTAAATACATATATATTCCCCCCAAAAAGGAATGCAAACATTCAAGGTACTTTTGATACTCTTCCAAGTATGCTTTCTTATTTGGTCTTTAACTTCAGTCTTCTTCATCACTACAGCTGGCTTAGCCTTTTGATGAAGCATTGCTATTAGATTTCACTTTAAATTCTGTGTCTGTTTAGCCTTCAGCCACACAGCTCAGCCCCAAGTGTTAGAGGCTCAGTATGTTTCTGCCCAGCCATATGATGCTTTCAGCTGGACCATGAATCAGAAAAGGTAATGTTATGCTCTGATTTCTATTCTGAGGGGGGAAAAACCCCCAACATTCCCCTGAAATGTAAGAACAAGAGAAACTTGATGAGGTCGCTCTATTGCCTGCTATCATCGCTGAAGAACAGGACCCAAAAAAGTTTTGATACCTTTGCCATACCTTATTCTCTGCCTCTGGACCACAAAGGGTCTGTCGGAGACGACATGCTGCCACCCCAGCTAGGAACAGTGCTCTCTGGGCAGTTAATTAAGACGTTTATCCCTTCACTCCCAAATTCAGTACATTTCAATCTGTTTAATTCTCACAAGAAGTCAAAAGTAAAGTCAGGGAAGAGCCACATTGTCACACAACTGTAACGCTCTCGAAGGAAGGGTTTCGCTCCCAGCCGGTTCTCTGTGCACCGTGTTACAGAAAAGTTTGGAAATGTTAGGAATGCCCAGATGCAAAACCTTCACAGAATAATACAAAGATTGGGTATTTTTTTCCTTGTGAAGAGCCTTTTTTAGAGAAGATTAGGTTTACAACTATTTTAAGTGTCTACTTGATTTTCAAAGTCTGGGGTTTTGTTAAAAATAAAATAAGGGGTTTTTTTGAAACAGAGCATTTTTCCCTGAGATTTTTGCTTTTTGGAGAGCTGGTTTAAGTATCCCAGAGCTGCAGGTGCTCACTCTCCTCTGCATGCCACGCTATCTGCCCTCCAGCCATCCTGCGTGGGTAAACTCCCTGAGACACCGTGTACGTCCAACACACCACATACGTGTGCCGGCAGGACAGGAGGCAGCCCGGATTTCTGGAAGACATGAGGCAGCCAGGGCATGGATTCTGCAAGGAAATGAGGGCATCCAGCTTTAATTTCCAAGAGGCCTCTGATATCATTTCAGCATCCTGTAACACTTTGGACTCCCTTGTTTTGCACACACAGGAACCCAATTAGAGCTGTCCAAAGAGCCTCAAAAAACGATGAACTTAAGAAGCTTTGATTCTTCCTGAAAAAGACACTTTCCGCTCAAGATTTTAAAGTACTCAGTCACAGTTGGCATGCTTAAGCTTTGGACAGAGCTTTCCCAGTTTCTCAAATACCGACGCAAAAACGCTTGCTTAATCTTTTTCTTCTGAAGTCTAATCAGGGCAGGGTACATTTTGGATAGGAATAATTCCAAACCCCATTTTTTTTTTTTTTCTGAAAAGTCCAAATGATTAACTTTCCTCTCCATGCTGCTGGTGCACGAGCACTGCATTTCCTCATTTTTGACACAAGTGGGATTAGTGGAGGTTTGTAACAAAGGCTTTTCTGACAGTCTGCGTAGCCACGGCCAAACCCAGGAATACTGGGAATCCTGATGAGAAAGCCTGCTCGTTTCTAGCCCAATGAGGTTTGGAAAAGTATTTAAACTTTTGGAGCTTAACTAAACCTTCAAACCTTTGGGTATTGTCACACTGGGAACTGTGATAACTGCAGGTTTTATTATATGTCTTTCTCCTGCTATTTAATGTCCAATTAATTTCATGATAGGGCATATTAAAAAGATGCTTCGTGTATGGAGGAGGATTGCATTGTGCTCTAACCGTTTATTGTAAAGCTACAGAGGATATTTAAAAATAAATAAATATTAGTTTGTCCTAATTTTTACTTAAGAGAAGGATTAAATAACTCATTCTTGGTTTAAATCCAAGGTTTTAAGAAAATAAGGGGCATTACTTTTTTTAGAAAAACTAGGCATTGCTCTGGGGAATAAATATCTCTCTGACCCCTATAAAAATCAAGACACAAGGCCAGCATATGGAAATTATTTTCCTCTTGACCGTGACTTGCAAAAGAGACGCCTGGAAATATTGCGCTGTTTGTTGGTAGCAGTCTTGTTAAACTACTCCCCCTCCAAATACAATAAAATGGCAGCACTTAACAGCCACGGCACAGCCATTATAAATGCTCACCTCTGTCTATATGCCACTGCAGAAGCTCAAATTCATCTCAGCAGTAAGAATAAGTGCTGGGCGAGCTCTCTTTTAAAGACTCAGGTCTGGTTTTGGAAGCTGTTGAATATGCAATTGTTAATTGGCTCCTTTTGCCACAAGAAGCTGGCCCCGAGGACAGGTCCCTCCGGGTGCCCACACGTGGCTCGGTTTGGCTCAGAGTTTTAAACGCGTGCCTGGGCTATTCAGGTGCTCAAAATGAAGTGGCGATCCCAGGCGTTGGGGGACGTAAGACCTTGCAGGACTGGGTCCAGAGGCAGCGGTGACGTGTCTGCGCGGTTCTGCCATGCCCCACCGTTCACAACTACCCCAACCCTCTTCCTTGTCGCGGTGACACTGAAACGTAGGCAGGGGCAAACCTATAGATAGGCGGAAGGTTTTTTTCTTAAAGACCCCAGCTATCCAGACTTCATTTAAAATCCCAGGTCTGGCCAAGGCATCCTTTGTAAATGGGTGCCTTTTGGTTTGCATTGACCTGGGGCCTTGTGCAGCAGTGAACATCAACCAAGGGGCGACAATGTATCCCACCTAGGAGTTTCCCATATTAAAGATCACTGCTGATTCCTTCCCCTTAGGTTTCATGGTGTTGAGACAGGGTGAACCCAATGGCACAAGGGATACTGTCAGCTAACAGGTTAAGCAGAATATAATGGGACGTTTGCATTTTCATTCCCTTCTTTCCTAAGTCACTCCCCACAGCTTAGTTTCCACACCTAAATATAGAAGGGTGATATTTGCACGTTCTTTTGTTCTAAAATGCAATTAATTTTTTATTAGGAGAATTAAATAATTAATAATTTTACTTAAACTTTCCAAAACCACGCCGCTGCTGGAAGGACCTCACGGTGCCTACACCATGCAGATCTGCTCCCTGCAAAACTTTTAAAACAATTGCAGCCTCCAGCGTAAGCAGCAAGATTCAATTTTTGTGGCCGTCAGACGAAAAAGGGCCCTGCTCTGCTCAGAAACACACAAAGTGTTTCATCTAGAGTGATATTTGCCTAAAAGATTTCTCTCTCCAGCTTTCACTCAAAAACCTTCTGCCAGTTGTGTCCCAAGGAGTAGCTGCTGGGAAATTTAGTAAGAATGTGTATATAGAGAGAAGAGTGAAAATTGTTTTGCAATTTCTTCCAAACCAATTCTGGCACAGGATAAACATACATGGTAAGCCATATTTATAAAGGACACTCCATACGCAGTGCTGAGTATGTGTATGTCCCTCTAACAGCACGAGCCATAATTTGAAAGAACAGATTATAAGAAGCCAAGATCCAACATTTCTCATAAGTGCCTGTGGTGGATTTTTTCCCTGCCCTTTGGGTATTATATAGCATGGGCCATAAAACCAAGAGGGACCTATGGGATGACTGAGGCCAGGTCTCTCCTTCACTTCCCTCACCACCAGCAGCACCACCATACAGTCCTGTTCACGAATACAGAGTGCAAATTGCATACTTAGCCCAGCCCTCTCTCCACTCCTTCTGCCCTCTTTGAAGTTGAACAAATGAAGTGTTACTTCTCAGGCAAGGAAAAAAAGATTGAGGTTCATTAACCATGGGCATGCATAATTTATACGTAGTTTGAACATCCTGTGAAAATGGGCCAAAGATGTTTTTTTATAAATTGGGCTCTATGAATTCTAGATGACCTTTAGCATTTATTATTGCTCAAGAACCTCGGGCAGTAGCACAGGCGTGCGCCTACGTATGTTTTCTGACTCAGTTTCCCCTCAGCCAGCCAATTTAAATGCTCAACCCTTTCCTCTGCCAGCAACACCAGAGTCAGGCTTTGCATTACGCTGCGGCACTCCAGTGCTGCGCTGGGGTTTGTCGGACGGGGAAGGGAGCACTGTCTGGGAACCGTGGGGTTCCCATTTGAAACAATGCCTCCTGGAAGGGAACCTGGAAAAACGCCGTGCAAGTCTAACCTCCGTCCAGGTAGCGTGCTGCCTGTT
>NC_068949.1:44496755-44561755 GCF_026419915.1 Harpia harpyja | reverse complement strand
GATCAGGTTTTTCTCCATACTCTTTTGGCATAAACTGCAAGTGATAGCGTATTTCATTAAAATGAATCCTTTTGATCCTTCCATTCCTGTTTCTAGTATATGAGGTCTTTAAACGAACCTTTTCTCAGTAACTTCCCCAAGCTACAGGGGACAATTTTGCATCTACTCCAGTCTGCTGGGCAACACACAGATCTCCTCACATCCATATAAACACAGACTAACTCATATGAATCTATTGGGATGACCCTAGCTTGCCATGGAGTCATTAGGTCAGTGTTGAGCCTTCAGCATATGAGGAAGAATTTGTTTATTTTTCTAAACTTCAGTTCAAAGCTCAGCGCTGGAGAATGGCCTATGGTGTTAAACGGTACATTTCAGCTTAATCCCAAACTTCCCTGGCATTTGGGAGAGATTGCCGCCTTCTAATAATTATTCTTTACTTCTAATTAAATCTTGAATGTGTTAAGTGATTTTCAAAAATAAAGAAAATACTTTCTAGTCCCTAAAAAGCTTTAGACTGGAGAGAGAAAGAGAGATGTAACGTTACTGAGGTAAAGTTACACCATATTTTGATAACAGTAGTTTAATGAACCCCAAATACTCACAGCCTTGCCATCATCAGTTGAGCAGTTCACATTACACATCAAAGCAAAAGTGGAACTTGCAGAGATTTTAATATGTTTTTACAATTTACCCCAAAATGTATATTCAACCCAAACAGGTACTAGAACATATAAGAGGGTGTTTGTTCTCTTTTTTGTATGACATGACCCTTTAGAAAACATTAACTTCCTCTCCCATCTGAGCCAGGAAAAGAAGAAAAAAACTTCAAAAAATAATTTACAATTCATCAGGCTACTGCGGGGGAAAAAAAAATGTTGGTCTGTCCCTTACTTAACTTGAAGGTGCACAAAATGTTTATTGGAGAGAAAAAAACAAAAATCCATCCAATACCATTTGGATTCTTTGTGTTTGCCCTATACTTTCCAGTTTGCTGAGGTGTGTTCACAGAGACCTGCACAGGAGCTCGCCCCTCTACCAGCTTTGCTTCCAGACATCAAATGTTATGGCCAAGACATCTCTAGTCTCAGCTGCCTCTGAGCCCTTTAGTCCTTCAGCACAGAGAAAGGAAAGGTGTTACACGCCGAGTGGGAAACTATGGAAAACATTGCATGGTGAAGCAGGAAAGAAGTACTAAATATAATGGTCTGGTTTTCTCCTGCTTTAAATTTTACAGCCCTTTCGCATCACGCGGTGCAGTTGGTAACTATCATGGGAGTTCAACCTGGTAGAGTGTCATGTCTTTCCATCTGCATTTTGTTGCATCTTTTTTCTTACAAGTTTGGCTTCCAAATACACCACCAGCCATCAGGAAAAGCCCTAGGAAGCCCTTCTTATAGGATCAGACCTCCTCATGCTCACAAGAAGGAGGGAGAAAGACCCTGTAAATCTCACAACGACTACAACTCACCGTGCAGCTCAACAACTTTTTGTGTAGTTGGAGTTTTAAAGTAAAAGGTGACGTATATAAGCAGAGTGTTCAAAAAAATATTCAAAATGAAGCCGTTGGCATGATTGGTATGGAGTACAGCTGACTCCGGTTGCAATGAATAATTACAGTCATATTTGCACTGGTCCATGATATCTTTTAAAATGAATTACAGACTCATCATCCTGCTGCCTCCTGGCAAAGGGAATTAAACATTTATGTATCAACAGTTTATTAAAGACAATAACCTCTTTTTTTAAAACAGCTGTACTTAGCAGTTATTAGGGAAAAAATATATATAGCTGCATAGCAATCTCTCAGCCATTTGGACTAAATTTGCAAAAATCAAGCAGTCGAATATGGCTGGTATTTAGATCTAAATTTCTTAGTGGAAACTGAGATGAAACACTAAGCATTTTTAAATGCCAGTTTACCCTAGGAGGTTTGTCATCCTTACCACTACAAGTCATTGGTGGAACTGACTCGATAGTAGCAGCATTTCAAAACATTTTTACAGGTAAAAACGGAGTATAGAGCCTGATGGGCATCGCATTACCTGCTGCATGCCGTTTGCCTCGCTCTTATGCTGAGTGCATCTAAATACTTCAGCTGGATGGGGCAAAAAAACCTGCTGACATCATCCATGAACTCTGTGCTCAGATTTTCCTGTAAGCAAATACTGAAATAACCATGGGAGAACAGCAGCTAGATGAGGAGAAACGCTAAGATCCTGATTCAGCAAAAGCTTTTACAAAGGTATTTAAAGTTAAGCACATGCTTAAGTGCTCTGCTGAATCAGGGCCTAGGGGAGGTCTTGTTATCTATGAAAGATTTCTAAGTGGGAAACTGGAGGAGGAAAGCAAGGTGTACAGTTACAGCAGGAGCGTAAAGAGAAAAGGAGACGTGGGAAACGTTTTTGGGTTGAGCTTATTATTCTAACTTGCTCGAGAAACTCAACAAAGATGCATAGAAACTAAAAGGACAAATATCATATAAAATTGAAGCAGAGGTACAAGAAAGGGAACGGGGCAGGGAGCTGGAAGCACATGAACTGACAATCAGGCAAGTGAAAAGCAGAGGAAAATTTCGCTGCTGTGCATGGAAGGACAAAATACTCTAGGAAAAAACCAACGAGCTCTGAAATTTTAAAACTGTATCACCAAGTTCTCTTCAGCATCAACTCTAAAAGGGAGGGGGAGATATGCACAGTCTGAATACAGTTTTCAAACTTTGGTGTTTAACTTGGGAGCGGAGGCAAGTTCAAGGGCTGAACCGTTGCGGAGTATGAGGGGCTCCGGGCCAGCAGGCAGGGGGTAGCAGGATGGGGAAGCCAACTGGTGTTGAGGACCCCATCCCCACGTTGCCTGCTTTGGGGCTGCACTGCTGATGGAGCACCCCTGCCGCTGCCAGGCATCCCTCTCCCTGGGCACAGGACTGAGTTTCACCTGGTGCCCTCAGCCCCATCCTGCAGCTCTTTGGGGACAGCCCAGGCCTGGGACTTATGGATGTATCCCTCAGGTGAGCGTCACTGGGGGACCTGCGGTGGAGTGTGTTTCATCACTACCTCCAGCCATGGGGGAGGACGCCCGACAGAACTGTCCCAGGATGGGTGCCACAACCCCACACTTGGTCCTGGCCAGGAGGCACAGAACCACCATCAACCATGGTGCTCGGCCCCGTCATCCATGTAATTTTTTTTTACCTGCCTGGTAATCCTCTCAACCAGATGATGACATCCTATGTTGGTGGCCACCGTGATCTCATCAGCCTTTTGGGGAGGGTAGAGCTATAGGATTGGTCAGCCGGCCAGGTCCCAGGGGCTCATGCAGGTTGAGTTGTCTCAAGCTCACGCTCTCCAGAACCTCTGTGCAATTTGAAACACGGTGCAGTAAGTGGGAATGACTGCGTGATTTCCTTCAAACGTGCACTCCTGGTCCAAACTAGCTTCATCAATGACCCTTCCAGTTTGGCAGTTCTCTTCTCTCTGTTGACTGCTCAGGAGGCCTAAAGTCAGAATGTAAACTCAGACGGCACAAATAGAGCTAAGTTTCTAATAAGCTTGGAAAAAAAAGTCATTTCAAGTGACTGGTCTCTTTTAAGCCTGATGAGTCCTTGTTCTTGAACGGGAGAGGAAGAGGAAGGTTACTTGCTTTTGGCAAGTTTACCCTAGGTCGTTCTTGCAGTGGAGAAATGCGCAGAGTATTTGTGGGTTGTGTTTGTTCTTGGAAGCAGACTTCCTCTGTGCATTTCTTTGATTATGCCCATGTAATATGATGATTATCAGATTTCAGTAACTGTTGCTGTTCTCCAGCTCGGCCTGTTGCAATAAATTAAAACGGGCGTTATGCTTAGTCCCGTATCAGGGTACTTTAATCACGTAACGTGACCATTAGATTCTCTGTCCACAAATTGGCCACAAGTTTGGTCAAATTATCAAATTACATTACTGGAGTAATATTAAAATCATGTGAGTGGGTTTTAAATCCCAGTAGTTCATGAACTTTTTTTAATATCTGCCAAGCCGAACAATGGGACCCTTTGCAATCCCCCAGTGAGCACCTATTAAAACCACAATTTACAACTATACATATCATCTAACGTGTTAACCAGGTGTTCCAGTGTTATTGTTTGAAATTCTACCTAGGTTTAAATCAAATGAAGAAAAGCCAAAAGTCCAATTAAAATCCCACATTGCCTCTTTATCGTGTGTAGGTGAAAGACATTTGTTATAGATTTAATGGCAGAAATCTCATAAAATTTTAGACCATCCTCTTTTCTTCCCAGTTTCTTGTTTCTTGCTCAGATTCTCACAGCTTACTGGCATTTCCTGTTCTTAGCTGTAAAAAAAATAGAATAAATCTAGGAATTTCTGGCTTAATTTTAGTAGCATCCTGGACACTCCAGCAGAATTTGACAATTGAGTGTTGTCATGGGATATTAAAATCCTGCAGTGGGCCCATTTAAGCTATTATTTCATAGGCTGTCCCTTAATCAGTTCCATCCCTCAGCTGTGCACTCTTTGCCAACATGTGTCTATTTTATTTAATAGTTCAGTGACAACAAATTTATGTTGCTAAGCTCCAAAAAGTAAACCTTACCAAAATACCTCCCCAAACTGCCTTTACAGACATCCACCAAAGTAATATGGAATTCAGTTGTCTTCACTTGGCCGTAATTACTTCCAGACACAGGCTGCCTATCTTTGTCTTTGGCCATTTTTCTCATTCCACCCCAGCCCAGAAATAGTGGTGTTTCTTTACATTTATGGTTTTCTACTTAGATTTCATTGTCACCCACCCCTCCTACCTTTTGATTTTAGCAGACCTTGACATTTAACTAGTGACCTAGCTCTCCCTCCAAATATATGTTTTCTTCTCAGTTTGACAAAAGACTTGGGTTTTCAGTGCCCAATAAAACAAATTAATTTTCTTTCTGTGAGACAACCTTCCCCACCCCCCCTTCTTTTCTCAGGCATTAAAATTGGGACAGTGAAAAAAAGTCACTGTTGCCTCGCTAATTTGAAATCCATTGAATAATATGATAAATGAGATCAACTTTTTGTACAGAATTAGTGAAACTGGCAAAAAATAAATGTCAGTTACAGCACATCTGTTCTCTTTTACGCTTTACTTAAGAAAATAATTCTTGCCAGATTTTACCCACCCATAATAATTACACAATTTTTACAGATGTAGTTTGTAACAGCTTCACTTTGGTCCAAAACCTTTAATATGACTTGCAATGAATTTACTTCTTGGCTTGCACTTTATTATGTTTTTGCAATAAAAGGGCTGAGGTAAAGTTATTTGTTTCCAGCTCTGCACCTTTTACTAACATTTTTATAAACAAAACTGCTAGGCTAGAAATGATTGTTGCTGTCATCACCACTGTTACTATTGCAATTACTACACATTTTGCATTTGGACATTTAATTTGGCATTTGCTTGGAGTCTGTTTTCCTTGTTCTTAATTATCTGTTCTTTGGGAGCACCAGACCAGCAAGAAGGGTACTCATGCATGTCCAGCTGCAAATGATAAAACATCATGACTTCCATCGATATTTAAAGACAACAGTACTAATTATTGGAAATGGGTCCTGGCTATAAAACTTTGAGCCAGCTCCAGAAATCTCTGCATTTCGGGAGTGTTAGGGCCTAGAGCTTTGATTTGGCCCCTGGAAACACAACCCGAGATCCAAAGTTCAGGCCACTTCCATGCCAGGGACTTGGTGTGGGCCAACCTCTAATTGTAACAGCATGGCAGGCAGTGCCACCGTCGTTAGGCTCTGTCTCACATTTACATCGATTTGCAAAACTTTATAAATCAGATGCAAATATTTTCAGCTGCTGAAACTTGCCATAAAATACCCTGGCCTTAGTCCAAATGAATTCTGACATCCAATTTCTTGAAAAAAAATAAAAAAAAGGAAAGAGAAGTTGCAGTTGCCTACCAAAAACAGATAGGATGTATCGGGTTTCTTTTTCAGGGCCAGATACTTAAAAAAATAATTGATTCATAGTGAACAGCACGTTATTTCATGAGCAGAACCAGCCCAGTAACACTGCTTTGGAAGAAGACGCTCCATTTAATTAAGAAGCATAGGCGGAGTAGTGACCACAAGCTGATTTTGATCTCATAAATTAAACCTCTATTACTTTTAAAGGGGAGGGGTGACAAGTTGAATAGACGTGATACTCTCAGCAATCGTTGAGCATACGCATTTGGTACCCATATAGATCTCTGCCGCACTAACCAATATTATTGTTATTATAATTCATGGCATAAACTGTAACCACTTGCAACTGCTACATGCTGCACAACCCAATTAAGAGCAACAGAAATGGCTACATTTAATGGGTCCAATGACATGATAATGCGTTCAAAGGGTCAGTGCCCTACATTGCACATCAGTGGCAGTTGACACACTGTTTTTTAATACTACCACTTAAATATGCATTAGAGGTTTAAAAGCAGCATTGAAGTAATGAGAAGGGTTAGACTTAAACTTATAAGTGCAAGTAAAGTGTGACCTGCAAATATAAACGTTGATAAATTCGGGGCGGGGAGGGGAGGTGTTAAGTGTAAATGCACTTTTAAGATTTACTTATTTTTAACTTAGTGCTTCTGCAAAATCCAAAGCATTTACTGAATTCACTCAAAGCAGCGAAGCCTTCACCAGCTGAGGCCTTTAAATGGGACAGGGCTTTTTCACTCACAATGTGATGGCACTGTGCCCATAAACGTATGATTTTTGAAACAGAGTTTAGGAAACCATTCAATGTGCGATCACAACATGAAATAACGTCTTGTCACAGCATACTACGCAGCTGGGCACGATTCCCTTCTACCCCGAACCTGAACCCTGTCCTCACACAAACATTTTCAGTCCCTTTTGCAGCACCTGCAGGAGAGGCGAGCAGGGGGGAGATCCAGGGCACCCTTCCCCGGACTGCCCCCAATTCCAGGAGGGTTCCCACCCCATCAGGAGTGGTTTCACAGCTTGCCGAAGTCTTCTTCTGGTGGCACTGGGGTCTTAGATCTTTTGGGGTTGCTCATTAAGCTGGTCCCATTGGTTTTTCACTTCAATCTGTTTTTTTTCTTTTTCTTGTAGATAGCTCAGAGACACCTAATCAGAACAAAATAAGGGTAGAAGTACAGGATGAGTTATTAGGAGCTAAAAGAGGCTTGTGATATCACTATCAGTTCCAGTCTGGACTTGTTAGAAGTGGGACATTAAGGCCATGGGAATCAGGTGGCATCAAATATGTTCTCTATACAGAGATAAGTCCTCCAACTCTCTCCTCCGCTCACCTGTCCCACAGAAATTAGGCAAATTCACTGCGAGTCCTGCAACCTTTGTGGAGTTTTCTGTGATGAGGCAAATCTAGCTCTGAAATCCAAATTGTCTCCTCCTGGCCTCGGCCAGGCTGCTGCACCCGCAGCGTGCGGATGGGCGGGGATGCAGGGGACCGTCGGTGAGCATCAACCGTGGGACTCACTTTTAATCAAAACAAAACAAAAAAGGAAAAGAAAAAAAAGCATATCTAATATTTTGGCTGTCGCATCATTTTTTAAAAAGCTGACATCGTCCCTATAATCCCATCTGAACATTGTGTGCATGCGATTTAAATATGTTAATAATCACTCCCCGCTCCTGTCATTTAATCTTTTTTTAAAGTTGTTTAGCCAGATACTGGAGCCGGTCCAGTTCCCTTTCCAGCTGAGCCCTTTCTCTCGCACCACACGAGCACATTGTAGGGATCATTTTTCGGAGATAACAGAACAAATTACCTCTGCGAATACTTACAGTTCTCATTACACTAACCCCCTTTATCCGGCGCCGGCGCGTTGCTGCAGCTAACTCTCTACCCAACCCCGAGCCTGTGCAGCACAAAGAAAGTCTTTGGTGATGTGGCAGCGGCACATTTCCAGAGCAACGCGCGTAGCTTCCTCCCCCATTTACAGGAGGAACCGGCTGTAATGAATTTAGATGATATTCAGCTCTACTACACTGCTTAATTCACTCGGTGGCCTTGATGTTATAGGAGATGAGCAAAGGGACCGGGGGTAAATCCAGTTGACTTGGTGTTAAAGTTAACATTAACAACAGTAACAGCAAGCTCCCGGTGTTCGACTGTCACTGACCCTTCAACACGACTCAAAAGCGCTGTGATTCCCATATTTCCCCTGCTAAAGCAAATACAAGCCCGAACGGTAGCGCGCGGTTGGTTTTGAGCGTGCCCTGCGCTGGGTGGTCTGGGGACTTATCCTACTTCCCATCTCATTTGCCTGCAAACGCCTTCACCTTGTCAGGGCCAATAATTATCCGGCCGGCGATGCTCAGAGCTGCCATTCCTTAAGATTGGATGAGATTGAAGAGGCTGAGGCTCGGCTCCTCTGTGCATTTTCTCCGTCAGTTAGTGTATACACTGGGGGCCCGGCGAGCCCTACAGCAGAGCTACACTAACTTTCTCTCCCCTTCCTTATTATGGAGCTTAATAACAGCAGGCAGTGTATTAATATGTAAGAGATCAAGAGATTATTGATTAGAATCACTTGGCTAATATCCCCTGTCTGTCATGTAGTTCAGCAGCCCTTTCATGATTTTTTGTGTCAGTCCATTTAAATATTCATGACAGAGTTGCTTTGTACCTCCACGGCTGAATTTCTAATTAATCTGTCAAAAGAAATACAATATGCCCCTAAGCCTTATTATTATAAGGGTCAGCTGAAACAGAGCTGGCCTGGCTAGGCCTAAGGGGTAATTAATTATAACAATGCGGTGTTTACCTTCGTCGGTACCTGCGGCCTAAATGAGTGCTAAATTAGACTCAAACCACTTCAGTCCGTGTTTGAAGCACCCCGATATGCCAGACTAAATCATAATGATGGGGAGGAGAGAGCGGAGAGCCGCTCCTGTGTAACAACATAATCAGCAATTATAGCTAGGAAATGGGGAGAAGGGGGAATTTTATCTCATTAGAAGAGCCCGAGCAGAAAGTTTTTTTTTCTGTCACCAGCTCTTTTCTTTCGAATTCAAATGATCCCACTCTAAAGGTGAGGGATCTCAAATTTAATTCCAGTGCAGAAAGCCAGCCTAATTAGTGGTATACTTTGGCTAAAATATGAATGACATTTGCTCCAGCTTGCAGCGGCCTATTAATAGAGGGTGTCAGAGTGAAACATTAAGTGTATCATTCTTCTGTCAATTTATTTCTGTCATTATTGTTTCTTTATTTCCTCTGCCACATTATGGTCACTAATTTCTTCTCACTTTTATGAGATTCTTAATGTGGGCCTTTAATGAACTCCAAAAACTCAACCACAACTCTGAAATTAAAATACTAGTCTCCTGTCAGTGTGACGCGACAGAGTAAAACTTGAATAGTATCATTCTTCTGTCAATTTATTTCTGTCATGATTTTTCTTTATACCCTGCCACATTATGCCCACTAGTTTAATTCCATTTTTATGTGACTTGTTAATGTGAATTTTAGGTGGCTTTTAATCACCTCCAAATTTGTAGAATATCACAATAAATCATAACTGTATCCCCTCTTATGACAATTTATTTCTGTCATTATTTTTTATTTCTCCTTCCTTATTACAACTCCCAGTTTCATCTCCTCCTCTGTGACCTTTACATAGTTGCATTTTGAAAAGGGAGCACAGCCAAAGTTTGCTCTTTTCCAGCATCACAGCGGCGGCGGCGCGGCGATGTTCTGCCCGTCCGGTGATGCTCTGCCCATCCGACGATGCTCTGCCCGTCCCCGCCGTGGTACCGGCATCCCCCACGGATGCAGGCAGGCAGTTGGGTGCCTTGACGTGCCCCAACAGCGGGAGCCTGGCCCAGCATCACCAGCGTGCTTCCCTTAAGGGGTGGCTTTTGAGTAAATGGCATTTCATTAACGCTATTGATTGGGGCCGGTCTAATTCATCTGTGTAATGAAAGGGTGTAATTAATTGGTGCTGGTGAGTCCCGTTTCCAGCGATCGTTGAGGGACGATACAAACACGAACGTGCTGCAGCACCGGGAGGTAACGTGGGGTGTTCAGCGCCTGCGTCACACCCTGTACCGCCCTTTCCAGTGACATTTTAAGAAGAAAACTTCTTCAACAAACACAGAAACTTACACCAGTTCTTGGGTAGTCACTTGCAAAAAAACCTTAGTGTTTTCTCCATTTTTTCCTCCCTCAAATAGCTGCACATCTAAACTTCAGCCTGGCTGAAGAGAAGATGGAGTAATCCCTAGCCAGTCTTTTGAAACTGTGCATAAAGCATCTGTAAATGATGAAAAAGGAGATGAGTGGGATCTTTTTTCCCTGAGATGATTGCAAACACGATCGTTCACAGACTTTTTCTTCTGCCCAAATCAGCATTGTCTCTCCATGTCCCCAGTGGGTGATGCCAGGCAGCGGCTTCCCTTTACTCACACATGAAAACAGAGTGGGGAGACCCGAAACATGCCACTGCCACTGCAGATCTAGCACGTGTGGCACGCCAGCCTGGAAATGACCCTCTGGAGTGCTCCAAAAGGAGGTGGAAGTCATGCCCCTGGAGCTCAGGCCATCACACATCCCTGTCTTGACGTTTTCCCAACCATCCCTGCTGCCTGCACTGCCGGCATGCAGGAGAAATCTGCAGCACCTTGTGAAGTCGACCCCAAATATCTCAGCTAGAGTAATCAAATGGGTTTAAAGCGTTGCCCCAGGGTGGTGGGGTCTGCCAGGAGGAAGACCCTTTCCCGGGCATGTGGGGTCACATCAATGAAGGAGACCTGAGAGGAAAATGAGATGAGTCTGGGTTACTCTGGAGCTGCAAGCAAACAGCAAGTGTGTGGCTAAAACATAAATATGCTAAGACAATATTGATTTGGACTGGATTTTGGATGTAAAGGTACTGACTTTCTCATTAAATGGTCTGGAGAAAAGCACAGAGGACATGCTGGTGAAGCACTGCTGCTTTTGGCTGGTGTGGACCCAAGCCCGCTTTGCTTTGCGCCTGCAAAATTGCCAGCAAACATCCAAGGGTCTGACCTTCCTGGGACCTCGTGAGGTCCTGGGGACACCAGAGGGATGGTTTATTTCTCTTCTTCTGGGGCTCAGATGTCACCGGCGAAGCTCCTGGAGATTCCTGAAGCTGATGTCCTTGGTGGGGCAGCAGTGTTGGGCAAGGGGGAGCGGGTGGGTGCTGCTCACTGACTCAGGCTCAGGGGACCCAGCCATGATCCGAGCACGCGGAGAGCGAGGGCTTCCCTAAGTTGAATATACTGCCCTCCTTTTTGACCAGGCTAAAGTGAACAAATTGCACAAAGGAGAATTCTTCTGAGAAGCGTGACACCGTATTTCCTGCATCTGTCTGCTATTTCTAAACTGATAAGAAATACTACGTCTTTAGGCTCTAGACTACCATTAATTAAGTGGCGGTGTGTGGCATGCATATGTAGGAGGCTCTCAGAAGAACTGCAGCGAGGACCAGTATCAGGTATAGGCCTGCTAAAGGACGTTAAATGACTGTAGGATTTAACTCTACTCATATTTACCTTTTTCCATAAGCTTAAACACCTTGCCCGAGAAATTTTTTTTTCTGAAAATATGCAAATACACGCCTTGGGAGCTAATGTCGTGAGTAGCTGGCATTAGTCTACTTGGACACCCGGTGAAGTCTGCAAGAGCTGGCTCATTCAGGGCAGGGGTACCCTATATTAGTTGCTTCAAAATCCAACTCCTTGGACACATTTCATAAAGTAATCTTTAAATTTTGTGCTAGAGGACCTGAAAATGGAGAGGAGCTCTATACAACATTTTATTTTGAGATCCATTAAATCAGGCTAAGCAGAATTTGTATCTGTAATGTCACATTAACAAAGCTAACTATTGCTATTTTACTAAGGCTGTCTATAGACTGTTAAAGCATGAAAGCCCTATAATTTCATAAAAATCCCAAGTATTCAAATTTCCATACAGTGGTGCTTTTGTATCTAATTTAAAATGAGTAACAAGCTTACTCTATACATACAACAGATCATTAACTTGATAAGATACTGGTAGCATATTAAGTGAATATTGTGTTGTGCTAGCAAAACAAATACAGAATAGAAATTTGCTAATGCAAAAGATTTTTTTATATCATTAGGAGTGGGTCATCTTTTGGTATTCAAATAAGTAAACTGAATTCCATCAGTGAGCACTCCAGCTTTTTTTTCCCCTACTCTAATTGAAAGCAAAAGCGCAAGATGGAAAATGGTCCATACAAATGTGAAAGGTTTAGGTCAGATTATTTTAATCATTTTTTTTTAATTTTTTTTTTTTTTTTTGGAGGGTGCAATTATCTGAGACATTAGCTTTTACAGTTTTACTTCTCCTTTTGTATTTCCAGCCTTGCCAATTCTTAATGTGAAGAACTGGTTTCGTTTTCATCCAGGCTGTGTTCCACATTTGGTAGAGTCTGTTTGCTTCTCTTTCAATATTTGTCTAAATAAAAGTATATTTTAAACCTATGAAGCCTGTATTAGTAACATGCATATTAATTTTAATTACAAAGAGGTCCAAACTTTCTATCTAATTTCATATTAAAGTGCTCTTTAAAATTCTAGCACGCTGGAGAGAGAAAAACATTAACAAAAAATATTTACACATGGGGTGTTTCTTAAAGAATGAATTATAATCATCTCAGAAAAAAGGCCTAAAGGGGGAATGTACCGAGAGGACTGAGGCTGGCGGTATGGGAAATATATATCTGTAGGCGAACGTACACGTCCCCGCACACTGTTTGTGCATAACCGTATTGGCAAAATTTGTAGTCCTTCCCCATGCGATCATGACAGGGCCTCGGAGTTAGTTCCTTTGTCTTTATTCACGAATATTTGGGGTATTTTTTGTAGGAAGATCGCTTGTCTGGGTGTCAGAAAGTGTGCGCTGATGGGTACCGCTGCAGGGATGCATGTACCGCCTTCCCTGGCTGCAGGCGGCCGGGGCCCTCTGGACACGAGCTGCATTTCGGGATTACCCCGAAAGGCGCAAGAGGTGCCCTGGAAAGCACCTCTGCCGGCTCAGTTTAGGGGTTTCCTTTCCAGCACGACCAAATTCCCAATTTATTTCCTTTGATATCTGTATTTAACGGGCTAATTTCTGTTAGGCATCAGAAAAATCCTTAAAAAGATGACAGGGGAGACGGTGGACAGAGCTACGGAGCTTGCAGACTTCTGTGGGGTTTTTTAATTCTGTCAGCTGGATATTGACTGACTTTCTAATGCACACTCCTCTAATTCTTAATTAGAATGACATAGCTAATTAATAAGTTTTTTCCAATTATAAATTAACTTAGGATCAGAACTCTGGCTTTGCATGTAATTTCCTATAATCGCTAAAGCTACTGCAAAAACATGTCTCCTACCAACCGTAACTTTTTTATTTAACACAGACAGACAAGTTCTCACTGGGTTTAAATTTTACAGCAAATTATCTCTGTTGGGATTTATGAAGGGAAATTAAAAAAAATTCAGAAGACTTTTCTCTTTTCTTTTTTTCTTTTTCTTTTCTTTTTTTAACGCTTCTTTCTTTCTTAAACAAAATAGCATCTCTTAATGGACAATTTCTTTCTGAGATTTAAAAGGAATTCATCTTAATATTTTAATGTTATTACAGGGAAGGAAGAAAGAGAGCAGGTGATAATTCGTTTTTTCATAACTGTTACCACCTTTTCATGGTTTCTGCAAAAATGATTTGGGAGGATCCCGCATGCTGCTCATTTATAGAATCTTAACTGGAGAGACACTTATCTCTTTAGTAATGAACCAGTGTAATTAAAGGTGGGAATGTGGAAGAGTTCAGGCACTGGCAACATGTCACATAGTTGGCTGCTGCAATTCCTCAGTGGTTTATCAAAGACTACTCCTTTAATATGGAGATTACACTTATGTACTTGTCTGAACTTGAAAGGCATTTGCCTAATTTACTTATTAATGAGATGTAAATCTATTTGTACGGCACGTCACAAGTTTCCCGAAATCGCTGCTACTTAACCGGTGATAAACCCTATGATTTAAACGAAAAATAATACATTTAGCTTTCCACATTCATTCTGTTAAAAATTGATATAGTCTATGTTAAATTTATTAATATTGCTTGCTGTCATTCAGTTTGCAGCTCTTACTGAAATATGACTTGACAGCGGCCGCATTAAAGATGTATGCCATTGTATTCAACAAAGATTAATGAAGCCCGGTAAAAATAGCTGTAAAAGAGAAAGTGATCCGAATGTAAAATCAGTGAATTAAATGAGGCCTTGCATACCATTTGTTAATATGCATGAGGAGGGAGGCAGCGAATGAAAATGTCTCCCTGCAAAGTTCATTTGGGAATGTTTCAATATTGTCTGAATATCACCAAACTATTGAACAGCGGCTTAATAGAGCCCTATGTACCACCGAGGTCCGTGCGCGTGTGCCCTGAGAAATGCTGGAGACAAAAACTGATTCACTCGCAAAGAGAAGGCAAGCCTGCAGTAAAAATAATAATAACCTGAGCCTAATAACATAAATACATACAGGATAGATGTCTGTTCTCCTCCTTCTTCCCCCCACTCCACCTTTCTCCGTCTGTCTACGGTGGAGGCTTTCAATATTAAAGCCACTTGTGATAGAGAGCTTTAATGCTATATGCCTCTTTTTATGGAAGAATTGCATGCGGCAACACTTAAAAGGCTTAGATTCTCCGGATTTCTAAGAGGTTAATGTGTCTGTCTGTCTGGGTGTCACAGCTATTCGTATGCCGGAATCCGTGCGGCAAAAGACTTTACCGACTTCTTTGAATATTATTTTCAAGGAGTGATTTATTTCAACAGCCCTCATTATAAAATGCTACTGAATTTATAACATACAGGTTAAGACTCTCAGATAAATTAGCACTGACAGAAAATAGCATGCAGTAGTCACAGTGTAAACATGCCGTATTTATCAATCAAGGCACTAAGGTGTTTTGATGGACTTGAGCTCTTGCTGATGGCCTTGTTTTCAGATTTGAACACTAAGTCAAAGATTTGCAGAAAAGACCATTCTGAAATATTTTGCTTCGGCAGTTTAAAAATATATATTAATCTGGCTGCCCCTTTGGTAGTAAAGTAGTTAATGCACCCGAAAGACTGTCAGCTTGGAGGCAATTTGGAGGTATAATGTATACACGCCTGGTGTAAAAGCTTGTAGAAAAGCTCTGCCTAAAGCATAAACTTTCCCCAAAGAGTGAACACCGGTGTTCAAACTGAGAGCGATTCAGAGGGATTTTCGTTACGAGGCTCGGCGCGTGTCACCCGATTTTGCAGTCTCAACAGGTAGCCTGGCGTGGGGATCGCGGGGTTCTGCCTCCCCCGGTTTTCCTGAAGTGGAAAGGGATGGAGCCTGGAGCTGCCCGCTTTTTGGGTCCACGGATGAAGGGAGGAGGGAGGCACCGAGCCACGTGCTGCTGCAGGTTCGAAGGGGTCTCCGGCGAGTCACACGCAGCCCCCCTACGGCTGCGACGAGCGGCATTTGGAAAATGCATCTTTGCGTTTAAGGACATGGGAAGCTCGAGTCTCTTTTTTGAGGTTCTGGAGGATACCGGATCAGATGAGCCCAGTTTGGTTTGACCCAGATTAGTGAGGCAAGTGGCAAACAGACCTGCTAACTTAACAGATGAAAATTCTTATTAAAATTACTAAAATCTTGCATTCAGGGAAAATCTGTCTCTTTTGTGAAATAAATTGGTGTATGAAACAAAGAAAAATTTAAAAAGTCCGGTCAATATATATATTTTTAAAAGTTCCTACCTGTTTGTTCCCATATTTTGCTGTTTCTGAGACATGATAAGATTTGGACGAAGCAGTATCAGGTTCCATAATGCTTTTGTATTAATTACAAAGAAAAATCAAATGGAAGGAGACACAGGTCCAAGTGTTGGGACTTTTAGGTTTTGTTTATATTCTCCATTTAAAAATACTTAATTTTTGTGGTGAAAAATTTCCTACTTCTTTCTCCCATTGGGTGACCACCAAAAAAATGAGGTGGTGGAACCACTCTTACTTTACTTTTTTTTTTTTCTTCTAAATAACTTTAAGATTATTTTGGAGAGAGCCTAGAAAGCGTAAGAATCACAGGCTCAGGCCTATGCATAACTCTAGAATTTTAAAAAAATGGTACCTGTGTACAGTATTGAACACTGGATGACATAAGAAATTGCTTTTTGCAACCCGATGTCCTTCAAATGTCATGTCTGAGGAAACTCCTGATATCCATGGAATATCTGCTTCTGCCTCTGGTTAATTAAGAACATTTGTCTAGTTGCAAGACTTTAGTTCATCAAGAGCAGGCATTAAAAAAAGAAACAGCAAACACCCAATGGGGTAAGAAGCAAAGAGCCTGCCCTTTGGGTTCTCAGCTCTCCCTGATATAACTAATTAAAACCATTCATAAGGCAACCTGCACTAATGGCCAGACACAGGCTACTCTTGCTCAACTTTGGCTGCAGCATTAGCACCCTGTGGGATGACCTATTTGCTTCCCTAGTCCCTTTTTCTTCTGAACACAGTATAAGATATACGCTGGCCTTGTATAATGAAGTAGCACAATTAGTATGAAGTTGCTCTTGCTTTAATCTCAGCTCTGCTGTCTTTTCTATGCAACCCACCTGAAAGGTTGGTCACTGCTCATGGACACCCATCCCCTTGGTGATGCTTTCCTCCCACCGCCAGTGGAGAGCATCCGGACAGCCAGCAATGGGGACAAAACTGTTACTTCCTTGTATTTATGAAAAAAAATGAAAAGATGAGGCAGCTAAAATATAAGGAAATAACTTCCTGCAGTAATACCACAGCACTGGTAAGCAAACACTCCTGCCTTCTGCGACATCTCACGTTAATGTCTTATTGCTTTTGAGGTAACGAACAAAGCTCTGCAAGGGCGAAAAGGGTGGAAAAGTCTTGAAGTTAGAAAGGCTAAAAAAAAAATATTAACTTGTGTAATGAGAAACTTTTTACTCCGTCAACAAGACTTAAGTTTTCTTTGAGAGCAAGAGCAGAAAGGGAAAAAGCACCCTGTTGGGGAAACAGTAGGATCCCTCCTTTTTCTCTATGAGCAAGGTCTTTTCTTGGGGATTTTGTTCCCCTTTAACCTGCTCCGGGCTGTAACCCGGTGTGACAAGCCATGCCACCGATGCCAAGCGGAGGGAGAGGAGCAGTGGCATGGAATGGCTCCGCGGGAGAGGTGAAGCTCATGATGCCGCTGCGGCTTCGGCGGGGAAGTGAAGCCAAGATCAGCTGTAAGGGAGCAGGGGAAGTCACCCCACGTGCATTTCAGTGGTTAATCAGCGTAGCATTTGGCCTTAGATAGTTCTACTCCCCAAAGTGGATGCCTTTGTGTAGTTTTGTGTTTAAGCAAGAAATCAGGAACAATGAACCGGGAGTGTGGAAAACATGCCAATGGAGCAAATCCCTCATCCCTGATGGCGGAGTGTGCACAACCTTTGGTCCGTTCCGAGGAGCAATAACAGCAAGGTTGGGAGAGCAAGCGGTACACCACTGATGATCTGTCAAACAAAATCTCCAACAAGTGGCCCTTTAAGTATTTAATTCGGAATAATTCCCTTCTTGATCCTCACATGCTTTAGGTAACAATATTACAGGAGACAAGGTGCTTGGATGTATATCCAGTTCTTGTGGTGCTGTGCATCACGTTGGCTCTGGCTTTTACCCTTTGGTGTCTGCTGGAGGAGCGTGCTGCCCCGGTTCAAACAGCCTCCTCGGGTGCTGCGTTGATGGCAGTCCCTGCATATTTCATCCCTCGTCACTGCATGCAGTGAAATTGGTCTCTTTCCTTGGGAATTTTAAAGATGTTTATTTAGATTAAGACCTTTTATACTTTCATACTGTGAGTTTGGGGTTTTAAACATATATTTATGTTATTATTATTTTGGAAAAATGGAAATGCATGGCAGACCTTTGAGCCAGATCCCAGCCCAGAGCCACACCGCAGTAGGGAAGAAACCACATCTCCATAGCAGACGTCTACGCTGAGCAATGCAATGCCAAAGGTGGTGGCTGGGTCCCCGATCCCTGCAGCGCCTTCAGCACACGCTGCCGCTCTTCCCACCCCCAGCCCCCTCGGCATGATGCTGAATGTATGCGGCGTATCTTACCCTTGACATCATCCATGGGCCTCCTCTCGACGGCTGGCAGGAACCCTCCGTATAACCCTTTGAAGTCTCCCAGTTCCTGCAAAGAGCAAGAAAGACCTGATCAGACACCACGGCATCCTCACCCCTCATCAGAGCTGGCCCCCTGCCACTTCTCTCCTGCCTTTGAAATGGGAAAGTGGTCCAAAAAGGGGTGGGTAGTGGGGGAGAACACCGTGACTTGTGATTTTTTGGACAATCCTGCAATTTGTTGTTGGTGAGCTTTTTTGGTTTGGTTGCAAACCGATGGCAAAGGCAAACCCCACAGTTTGCATTGCCTTTGGCTTGGAAGGCGAGAGTTTATTTTCAAGCCCGGTTTGCTGCACAAATCTCCCAGTGTCTGTGGTACAAGCAGTGCCTCCCCACTTGTGCAGCAATGCAAACATAGCGGCAGCCGTGGTAACTCTCCATTTATTTTGTTGCAGCAATTTCATTAATTGTAAACCTGTTCACTGTTTGACAATGAGCTATCGCAATGGGTTTGTTTACAAATAGGTTTAACACTGAAGATGGTGCCTGTATAAAAAAGGTCTTTCGACAGAAATGTTAGTCCCTCGAGTGGAAAATAACCCCTAAATTCCACTAGTAAAATTTTAATTTTCAAAAATGTTACACATTTACTATAAATAGCTGTCATCTGTCAAATAAACGGAGCAAGTCCTGGGAGCCTCCCTATCAAAGGAGACCATTTCGGAGGCAGCCTTTGTCTTAAATGGGTCTGTAGACATGGCTTGTGTTGGTTTTTGAGTAATCCCAGCCTGTTTATAATCTCATCTATTTCATGGAGAGGATATGAAAATAGCTCCCCACTGTATGAAAATTATCTATATTCCAGTGCAGACAATATAGTCAGTCTATTGAAAATAATGGAGTGAACTCAGCTACGCAGTTTATTTCAATGTGTAAAGTCTTTGCACATCATAATATCAAATAAACTCTGCTGAAAACATCATCCTCATATAATTGTATTATACAAGAGTAGTGTCACCTTTTGTTTAGAAGAGTACCATTATGCTTTTATGATCTACTTTAAGGAGAACTGGATGGTACCATTGATTCTTGTACTAGCATTTTACATCAAAAGACCTATGTCTGCAGTCCAGGTCACTGAAATCACAAATGAAGTGAATTTAATGGTCTAAGTTTGGTCTCCAGAGAACAACAGAATAGTTAGTACCATCATAAAGTCTGACAATGTAGCCCTTTTGGCAGGTTTTTGTTGATAATAGGCTTGAACTGCAATCTTTTCACCATGGTATAAGAGGATCTGTTAAAGCAGGCTTCAGATACACTGGAAGAATAAAGTAGGGAAGGCTGCAAAGCACAATATTGTGCACACCTGCACCGTACCTAGACTAAGGTTAATGCAGTAATATCTGTGTGAAAACTGCCTCACCCCCACATTAAAAGCAGCTTATCATTAGGGATTACCTAGCCACTGCACCAGCTGCAAGTCTTTACTTAAAGACTTAAAGGTAAAGCTCTTACAGTTCCCAATCCAGTGACATTTGCAGCTCACTATAATTTATTGAATATCTTCCAAAGAGCAAACACAGGATTTCTCTTGGTACTGTTTTAGTTGGGTTGTAAACGCTTGCCATTTACCAAGAGAAAAAAAAATAAAGGCAGGCACATTTACACTTTTGCAAAGCATCATGTAATATTTTGAACCTGTCTTTTCATGCTGACTCTTTTCATGTTCAATCTAAACACTGTTTACTCATTTAAAGTCTTGTTATAGCTCAGCTATGAAGTACAGTGCACACACTCTTTCAAAGCTTTCATGAGAGCACCTTGTTCCCAGGTTTCATTAGGAAGACCCACGCTTGTCTGAAGAAAGTGTGAATTTTTAAAACTTCCCATAGCAGACATTCAGAAGCGTTCCCCCTTCAGCACTGCATAGTCCTGCTTCCGAGACCTTTAGAGACTTAATACAGATAAGAATCTTGAAAAGAGAATTTATTGAGGTTATCTCCATTTATAAGGCACGCTGATCTATTGATGAAAATTAAAAGGAAATGGTTAAATAAGCCAAATTACATGCTGGGTGATGAAACATTTTCTTTGCCTTGCCAGTAACATGCATGCAAATTATATTAATAGGCTATAATTATGTAAACTTTATTATGTGTGTTAAAGATAACATTAAAATTATAAGACAAATGACACTTAATCACCAATGGAGGGTAATGATAAAAGAGTCAGCAAAATTAACAGGCATCATCAAGATTGTTGTGGTTGCTACAGCTAGAGGAGTACAATGAGCCATACCATTTTATGTAATAATAACACTTAACACTTACACAGCACTGGTCACCTTCAAACTGCTTTACAAATATTAACTAATTATTATACAAGCATTTGGGGCCTGCTTGCTAAATATATTCCTGACTGCAAACATTCACGTGTTGCACATGCTTAAAATAACTCACGAGACAGACGTTCGGCCGGTCTTCATCTCTGTCCTCCCCAGACTGCGCCGACAGGCTGAATTTACCAGGGTAGCAGAATAATGCCTTGTATCCTATTGACTATGGAAGAGTAGGGTGAAATTAGCGTGCGGGACCGGTCACTTGGATGCACAGCCCCTTTGGAGTGATTTCTCTTGATAATTCATACCCAGAGCGGATTTTTCAGCCAGGGCAAATTTTTACACTTGTGTTGACTATAATGGAGCTGTGCTCAGCCGTAGCTCCCGAAGCCAAGGTTCACGCATACTGGGTTCTATTTTGCTTTCTTTTGCCCCAGTATGAAAATTTCCACTCCACCAAACAGCTGTTTCAGAGACTTATTCCCTGTTTCCCGGCACGTGCAGAAGCAAGAAACCCTCTACAAAGGACCCTGAAGCTCCGGCAAGCGGCAGCACCTCTGCTAAACTTGCATCAGCAGGACTCATCCGAATTTATCCTAACTGATGGGGGGACCCCAAATCCTCACTAATACGGGCAAAAAAGGTATTCTTGTGCTTTGGCAGCTGCGTCAAAATGTAAACTGTCCCTGCCTCAACAGGAGCTGATATTTCTGTTTGTGCAGGGCCTTCACTATAAATATTTTTGCTGCTGCAGAAATAACACTAATCACATGCTTATCAGCTCCTTATGGTGTCTCCTTCGTTAGTGTCTTCGCTGCCAAAAAAGCAAGAAAGATGGCAAATTCTCAAAGGTTTTAGAGTCTTGACAAGACATCACTAAATCCTGAAAGCAGAAGTCTGAATCCTTCAGATCACCCAGTACAAGCTTGCCCCAACAATTTTGATTCCTCAGCAGAAAAATGAGATTTCAAGTTACAGCTATCATATAAAATCAGCATCTGATTAAAACAGTTTGGAAGACTTCCGAGTCCTCAGTGCCAAAATGAAAAGTGGCATTTGCCTTGGCTCAGCCCCGAAACAACACCCACTTTAAATTAAACCCATCCCTGTGTCAAAACTTCTTATGCCAGTTACTCCTGTAGGTTCCCACCTCCTTGAAGTGGCCGTGTAATCAATAATGCCTTTTTTTTCTAGTTTCCATACAAGAGGGAGGACTGAAAAATGAATGGCTGTTTAACAGTATTGTCAGTACAGTTTCGGAATATAAAATTCTCTGAATACAAATCCAATATGCAAATTTTCAGGGTTGTTACAGAAAAAGAAAATATTGTGACTACTGAGTTTTACATCCCAAACAAGTATGAGCTGCATGGAGCAATATAAGTGTTTCCTCAGTGTTCAAGTGTTGCAGAAAGGGAAAGTTCTTGCTGACTTTAATCCCCTCTGAATAACAGCTGATAGAGGTAATAAAGATCATGGAGATTTTACAGTGAAAAAAAAAGTAAGACCCACTGGTTCTTCATAATCCAAAAAGTTATCTGACTCCATTTTTGTGTTCAGTATTAATATTTGTAATTGAATAACGCTGTTTATTTTGAACCCAGAGATAAAAAAGGAATTATTTATTTAGAATAAATCATTGCAGCATACTGAGGCACACAACAAGGCTCTCCTTGGCATATACGAGCAGTTTATAAACACTATACTCAATGACAGGCTAGATTCAAGGATTAAACATGAACAGTAGTGAGGTATCACAGCTCTCAGAGTCTTCCAGGCTGTACTCAGCATATGAAAGTATCTCTTCTCTGAAGGCATAATGAGGTCTTTAGTCAGAGCTTTTGTTTTCCTGCCTGTCCAAAATCACGGCGGCACCTTGTTACACGCCAGGCAGATGGGCATTTTAATACCGCTGAAAGACCGAAACACAACGGCCCCGATTTGCTGACATCTCCAGCTGCAATAAGCAGTTCTACATGTGAGCCTTTGATCTGTATTTTCTAAACTTCATAACAAAACTTCAAGAAAAAAAACTATTAGCTGCAAATTAGACATTCTCATGGAAGCCTAGAATTATTTTTCAGGACAGAGGGCTCAATTTCCCAATCTCAGGTGTATGATTAAAATCAATTAAATCACTCTTCCAATGTCAGCGGCAAGATTCTCCTGACAAATGAAATTATGCGAGAAAAGTGTTCTCTTCACTCTTCAACCCTTTCTCAGCATCACTCACATCCACAAATGAGATCAAAATTTTCAGCTCGGGGATTTCAGAGATATTTTCCATAAGAACATGAAAAATCCCAGGAACCCTATGTAAGTAGACTTTATAGTCTCTAGTGGCGAGATGCTGATGGCCTCTGTATGTTAGATATATTCATGACTAACTAAAATGAAAAGTTCGAGTGGAATTTAACCATTTGGGGACCACACGAGCATTTTTTTCATAAATTAAACTTTTAATGGTAGAATTATGTACCAGACTCTGGGATACATGTAGTAACCTTTCTGTGTCTCTTTTCATTCCCAAGGAACTCCCCAGTGGCTTTACCCTATTGAAAACCTGAATTTTATCAATCTCTCTCAGCTGCTTGCAGACACAAGAGCGGCAAAGCAGGCTAGACTTCAAATGACCACATCATTTGTGGAGGCCCTGAAGGGTTAATAGTTACTTACAGTAGTATTCCTTGAGACAAAACAAGGTGTGTGGGGGGGTTCTAAAAAGTAGATAGATAAATCTTTTGATAAGAAACACCACTTGAAACACAGAGATATCTCATTTCCAGAGGTGTTCTGACGTGGCTGAACTGTACCTTCAGCAAATTATTTACCTCTTAATTTGTTAAAACATATGGGCTTAGAGGTAACTTTGCCCATGAGGCGTACATCTATATTATATGCTTGTTTGGTTTGACTTCATTTTCCTTGGAGACTTGAACAAATGTTTTCCGCATTTCATAAGGTTTTTTTTTTTCTTCCCCTCACGTGTTCAAGGCAGCAGTGTTACATATGTATTTTGTTTCTTTTGACTGTGTTTAAAGAGGAGCGTGCTAATTTACAGTACAACTGGCAAAGTGGAGCAATGTTTCAGGATGAGAAACACAGCCTATTTATAAACCTGCGCGGGAGCTGCTTTCCAGCTCGCTCCATCCCAGCAGCACCCGACCCACCCTGGCCAGGCTGGGGTTTTGGTTTCTCTTCAAATCGCTGCAAACAACCTATTTCTCAGCAAAGCAGAAAAAGAAGGATTTGTGTCTCGTTGCTGAGTTTCTTGTTCTTCAATATAAAAGACTAGAGCAACCAGCAAACTCCACATAAAGTCCCTGTTGATATCTTAGCGTCAGCGCAAAACCACTTACTAAGCACTTGGAAAAGCGTTTGTCCTGCTAACGAATTAAAAAACTCACCCAACAACAGAGGATAAGTGCAATGGTAATCAAAATAGCGTCATCCATTTGGTAGGTGCTGTAGCTGGAGAGGGTGACAGGGATGTCCCCCTGAATATTAACTGGTGTGTCAACAGAGCTGATTGAAGGATGCGGTTAGGCAAAGGAAATGCAAATGGAAATGGCCACGAGGTCTTAAAGCCAATGGGCTAATCTTATTTTGAAGTTCTGGTCAAATATTTACAACTCTCGAAAATTTATTGCAACGTAGTGTTACCCGGCATCTTTCAATGGGACCTCTAAAGGCCCAGTGGAAAAAGAGGGAGCTCTTTTGTATTGTCTCATTTTCCTTGCCCTCCATTTCACATAAAACAAGGAATTTGTTGAAGCATGACTCCAACAGGATCAATTACATTTTTAGCTTTTCCGTCTCCCAGGCCTGTCCCTGGTGTCAAGACCCTCCACCCGGTGTCCACCGTGGTTGTGTCTCACAGCAAGGGTCTACACAAAGCTGGCTCCAAGGTGGGTTTTACACAATTTTGCTTAATTCTCCTATCTTCTTTTACTACAGTATGGGGAAACTGGAACAAAACTTGATTGTTTTAAAATGGTAACATGATGACTGACATCCTCAAGAGGAAGAAAAGCCAGAAACCCACCAGGGGCAGGCTGGAGGCTTGAAGGTGTCTTCTCCTTTTTGCTTTTGGGTGTTTTTTTTGTTTTGTTTTCTGTGTGTGAAATCAACACCTCAAAGTGCGCTTTGGTTTTCCATTTGTTTATTCCAACCATAAATATTTTATCACTTAAAAAGGGAAGCAATGTTTGCTCCTAATTGTTTTTGATTAAATATGCTAATTACTTTTTGGAATATTAATGACACATACGGTACTAAATGTTTTAATAATGCAATGAAATAAGCCAGCAAATATAACTACAAATTAACCTGAAACCGCTACATGGTTTTCATAATTTTATGTTATAACAACACAAATCTAAAGGAAAATATCAATGACAAACCAATATTTCTTGCTTGCTATCTAGAGTTCAACCAAACAAAAAACTAAACCAAACAAAATCCCTAAGTGAACAGGAAGCTACCACACTTCGGGACCACTTTTCTTCACTGCAGGACAAGGAGAACAAAAATAAAGCCCAAGTGAGTACAAGAACATCTCACAAGTGTATGCTGACCATGGAACAGGTCATAAAATTTTGCCTTCTGTGTCCATAGGTCCAAAGAGGTCCTAAAGCTTATCTGTGAGGAGTGTAGTGGTGACAGCAATTGGGATACGGAATTAGTCTGCAATCACCCAAGCTATTATTAGGTAGGAAACATTAAAGTTTGGCCATCAGTCATTATTCCCACATTTCTTACTTAGCTTATGGTAGGCAGTTAATATTTTTTTTTTTTTTGTTCCTGCTATGTGCTCAAGAGAAGATAATACCTCTTTGTTTAGGCGCTTGCAGAAGGTAGACACCTCTGCTTTTCAGTGGCACAGGCATGAGGAATGGAAATGCCTTTTCAATACAGGCTGCTAATACGTTCGCGGGTTGAAATCAAGCTCCCTACCTACGGCAGGCTCCCCAATTCCCAAGACAATCTCACTGACACAATTAAATTCTTCCTCTTCTGTGACAGAACTGTATGCAATGGTTAGTATTACATTACACTGAAAATAATTAATATTGTGGAGGTTTTTGCATGTTTGTGTGTTAAAGACTTGACCTTTTAATTTGTTTTTCCCTCAGAAATGTTTTGCAATCTAATGATTTATATAGACAGTTCAAAGTTGCCAGATAGTCTGTCAGAGCTTTCCACAATAACTATGATTATATTTCACCATACTTAGCGTCAAGGAACTGTTTTTGTTTGCTGTTGTGTGGATAGCATTCATGGGGGTTTATTTTTGTCAAGTCTGGTAGAACAGGAGCGTTTTACTGGTGTGTAACGATGCACCAAGCACCATCAACCAGTGCAGACCTTATGGGTGACGATGCCAGCTTTGGACCAGTAAAGATGAGGAGCAGCAATATCGCTTCTCAGCTGACAAATACTGAAGTCTTTCAAACCAACTTAATCTAGACGTGGTTATCTGGAAATAAATATTTGAAAAACTTGGAAATTGCTATGGAATAACAATTTGCTTGTATACCCAGCTGCTGGGAAAGTGGCATTGGCACAGCAAATGTGTTTAATTGGCTTGATATGCCTACAATTGATAACCAATTGATAATTGCTTGATAATTGCTAAACCAGTTGATAAGCAAGGGCCTGCAAAGTTTTCCTGTCAGGTATTACCATCGGCTATGTTATTAGTGGCACATTCAGCTATCAGGGCTGTAACGGTAGCAAGCAGCTCTTTAGTGGTGACCTGTGTGTCCCTGAAAAAACCACTTTGGGAATCCTTCCTTCAAGATGTACCTTGAACATATGGATGTGTCTTTTGCTGGACTTTTAGCTAAGACACATCCATGCTTTGCTAGCCAAGCCTGAATTATTAAATGATGATATGGACTATGTCTATAGAGGACCTAGGACCTCCTTCTGAAATGCTAATAAAGCCAGCAGGAGAGAATTCCTTAGGTTTTTCTCCTGGATTTAATTTCTTGAGTTCAGAAATTCAGCTGAGTAACTGCAGTTTTAAATTAGCTTGAATTTGATATCTGGGAGCCTTCCACAGAGGAAATATTTTTGTTTGGATTAAAATGAAGCTTGAAACACAGATTTGTTTGAAGATCAGCAAAACCCCAAAAATCATTTACAAATTGTATTTAACTTCGAAGGCCTGTGCCCTTCCAGATTTAACCTGAGACTGAAAGCAGAGTGCCAAAATACTGAAAGAAAAATTAGTCTTTTGTCATTTTTAGTCTACAGGCATGCTAAAGCTACCAAAAATCTGTATAATATGTTTATTCCTAAGAAATTTTGAGTCTAGTTTTGCAGACCTTAAGGGTACAGCTCTTTGGACGAGTATCAAACAGTGGGTGCTGACAGGGTCCCAGTAATAGTTTTACCATCGACTTTAGTGGGAGTTGGAACCAGACCAAACTGAAGAGAGAAAAGTTTTCAGCCCTTCCCATCTTCCTGCCCCTTCCAGGGTGATCCCCTGGGGAGTTCGCATCGCGGTGATCATCTTTTGAAGAGGGACACTGGGAAGGCAGCTTACAGCCGCATCTGTTTTCCAATGCTCACAATAATACACCAGGCTTCTGAGACATACTGCAAGCCTGAACACAGGTGGACGGAGAAAAAACATGCAAGAAAGAGAAGAGCTAATTAAGGATATAATCTGAATAGAAACTTTTGGAAAGCTCAAATGTGCATACAGAAAACTAATACAGCAGACTTTGAAGCTGACGACATTTTAACCTCATAGTCAAGGCCAAACCCTGACGATCAAACACATAAAAAACACAGTCTGCTCACAAAGTAGAGCCTGAACTAAAGAAAGGACTGGGGCAACAGACGGTTTTATCCGACTGCTCTTTCAGTAGCTTCAGCTTCCCACCCGAGGGACAACTCACCTCTTGGGCTCCATCAATCCGCTTCCATGCTCCGAAACCTCTGCCACCTCTCAAGCCGGAGAGTGATGAATGAGCGGAGACAGTGCGTTGCTGTGTACATGTCTGCTCAGGAGTGAGTTGAGAATATTCATCTCATTTCACTTGTGACCTTTCTCTATTCTGCAAACCTGAAAGGTCTGGGCTGCATAATCACATCTTGGGATAAAAGATAAGTGAACTACCAAATAAATAGTGGAGTGTTTACATGACCTTATGGTTTTACAGTCCATATTAATTTTTAATTGCACTGTTAAAATATAGTAAATATCTATTATACAAATTAAGTGGTAATAGGTATTTGTATTTTTTTTCACGAATTAATCTTAAAATAAGCTGATTACATAAATCTTTAGCCAAGCAGTGGCTAATCCTGGGCACAAACATTACTTTGATAAGATACATTCAAACAAACATTTTTGTGGCAAAATGTTATCAGATACTAACACATAATTAGTCTAAGACATTTGGTTCAATGCGAGCATTTTCGAGTTGTGATCATTAAGTGAAGGTATTGGGAGAAATCCAAAAGGGAGCAGAGGATTGTAAGCACTTCAGAGTTCCTTTGTGGATTCCGATTAGGCTGCTGGATTCACTGCTGTTTCCTTATGTAAACATATTCGCATATTGCGATGGTGGGGAAATCTTTATCAAATTAATGGCAAACAAAGTGATGTTCATGTAGATGAAATTATTATTCCCCCGGATCTGTATTGGGCTGAAAGAGAAATTGGGAAAGAGGATCGGAACTGATGCAAGGAGTGGAATCCCAACTTCATTCCGAGTATCAGGAGTGAGAGCTGCCCCTCGTTTCTGTCACCATGAGAAAGAGAGGACGGGCAAAGAGGAATAAGCTGGCATATGTGCATTAACGTTGGGTGTTGATGCATACATTTAGTGCTCAGCCTGCATTTCTTACTTGGATTTACAGGACTTTTTTAATATTACCTGTATTTCTTTGAGTAAATTTCCTATTTTTCAGCAGTATTAAAAGTATTAAAACAAAAGTAGCTGTAATAACTTCATTTACTTATCCAATAGTCTGAAAGGACTATTGATTAATACATAATAAATAAAGGTTTTTAAAATGCTTAATAGTAGCTTAATGGTGGAATCTAGTAAATACTTAATTAGGGAGGGTTATTGAACTCAGACAATGGCTATTTGACATGCTGGCATGCAGAGGAATAGCCGCTTAATTGACAGTATACTCTATTGCACGGAGGCCCGCTTAAAGAATTTTTAGTAATAGCTTGCAATGGCGATGATGAAGCCACTTGGTCAATGCACTTGCTATCGATGCAGCACGCTAATAGCTTCATGAGAGCCTGCCTCCCCGTCTGCAGGACGAGTCCTGAGCAGTGCTGCGTGCGCTCAGAACATGGCAAAAAAATCTCCAGGATTTTTTCTCACCATAAGAACTACCTGCACACGGGCGCCATGCAAAATGAAATCTCCCGGGTGTTCCCACGATCCCTGCAGAACCACTGAATCCATTTGGGATCCTACCTGCGGGCACCGAGCGAGCTGCAAACTGCCCCGCTCCCCTCCATGTGCCCCCCACTCTCAGGACGAGCACTCGGCTCCGGCATGACCGGTCCTGCCGCAAAATCTTCTAGCTGTACGATGAGATGCTGGCAGTGGAGGATTGTACCATCTGCTGTACCCACACACCTCCTTATTTACCTGGTCCTTAGCCCAGAGACTGCTGTAACTTAATTTCAGCATCCCAGAGGATGCCTGCCTGCCCCTGCACCCACAAACAGCTTTACCCACAAATTCGCCTTATGCCGAGAGCTGCAAAAAATCACCCGGCGTCACCACCACACTGCTCGGGCCCCAGCGTTTGCCTCGGGGGACTTTGTGCTTTCCAGCACCCTGTGTCACGGGGGTGACACTGAGACACTACGGCTTATCTGTAATGAGGACCAGGTGCTAAGCATCTTTATAACACAAAGACGTATAAAAAGTGTTTAAATCTAAACAAATCACCAGCCCTTTACATTATGCAGGGTCCCATTTTAAAGGCTCTGGATGTTTTTTCCCATCAAGTGGAAAAACTTGGGATTTCCTGGATTCAGAAATTTAGCACGGCACAGGGCGTTGCAATGCCTGCAGGTGTCGGTGGGTTAAAGGCAGCATTTCTTGCTTTGAAAGGTGTTATTTTGAAAGTTCTCCTGAGCAAAGCAATTGTTTGCCTTTCCACTTACAGTGTTTGGTTTCTTGTTCCATAAAGCAGAGACAGTGTAACTAAGCTGCTCCTCACTGTTTAAAAAAATAAATTGCAAATTTCTTAGAGATGCTATTTTATTTCCAGTCTCTCCCCCTCAGTACACAAATACCTGAGACGGGGACTGTGTAATGGATAAATGTGCCAAAGGGCCGTTTCGGGGGTTTTAGCTCCTGATTCCTGCTAACAACAGGGTTTCTAATCCCATTGCTATACCGGGACTAGTCATACATGGGAAGTTAAACTGATACATGAGTGTCTGCAAACTCAGGGGTTTGGGTCACATGTAGAAAAACACAAATTATGGGTACAATAGATGAAATTGTACACTTCATATATAAAAAGTGCCCTGATCTACAGTGCTTTTCTTCTCAGGTTTCCGATGGAAAATACTCAGTCGTTACTACTGGGTGTCACTTTAAGACAAAATTTACTCTAATGCGTTATAAAATCACCTCCTTTGTCAGGTTAATTTGCACAAATAAGTGCCTTGCAGAACATGGGGTATTTCTTCAAGGGACACGGATAAAAGCAGAGCTTTGCGCAGGAAGAAATGCCACGGCAGCACCAACACGGGCTCCGGCAGGTCGGCTTCATGCAGACAGGCAGCATGTCCTCGGGGGGGGGACACACCGTTGACGTGGGTCGTAGGACCCCCCGTAAGACCCCGGGCCAGGAGTAGCACCCTGCTCCCCCAGGGAAGGGGCACAAAAGCAGGCAGAGACCAGCAGCGACACGGCCGCTTCCATCAGTTCCCTCCTAGGCTGGTACTCCGGCCGGCGTGCAAAATGTTGCATTTTACTACTTTCTTTGGGAAATCCTCTTGATTGCTCGGTTGGCCTCCGGCAGATTCAGCCGCAGGGTGGTGCCGGCACCCACCCAGGGTGCACTCCGGGGAAATCCTGCCCTTCAGCTCCCTCCTTCCTCTCTCCAAGGGGCTGAATTACACCAGCTTGTGCGATGCAAGGACCACGATCCCAACACCCAACGCCCAAGGACCGGCTGCTGCTTCGGGCCAGCCCAGGGACAGACCCGAAAGGGGCCTCAGGTCTCCTGCCCTGCAACATTTAAAGACTGGAAATCATCACAAGTACCCCACTCCTAAACAATTATATCTACTAATTTAGATGAGAACTTAATATTATTTCTTTATATTAAGTTTTAGTGATATAAAAAATCTATTTAGATTTAATATTGCAGTAGTATCTGGTCTTTTCATCTAATTTAAAGGCTGGAGCCTTTAAAGAAGGGAAACCTCCAGCAAGAAATAATACCCATAAGCATTACAATCCTTCTCCCGCTTCACTTACTTACTTTAAAGAGTAATAAGAAATCTCCCCCTACAGGCTTTCGGCGCCTAATGCAAGGTAAATAGACCCTCCTAGGCTGTGATTTGTCCTCTTAAACACTGGGTAATCTATAAAAGCTGCTCAGGACACATATGAATGTAAAGGAGAAGGTATCTCCAGCCCGGCATTGCCAGCTCCTTTTCTTTGTGAGATGAAGAGCAGCGCAGAGCCCCCACCCCGGTCCCCCGGGGCGAAGCCGGCGAGCTCCCCGACAAGTGCTACAGGGGCACTTCTGCAAAGTGTTAACAATTATCTCGTGCATTTTTACTCTTTATTACCAGAACTCCACTGGGCAAAAACATTTTGACTGGGAAACTATTTCCTTTTTCCTTTTACCTATTTTAAGGGAAGAAATTAATGGGATAAAAATGCAAATGACTTCCTTCCCTTGCACGGGAAAAAACCTTGCGCTCCCTTACTTACCAATTGACTGTTGTTTTAAGCTATTCACCAGGAACCAATATCATACATATAAAACCAGCAAAACCAAACGACGCTAATGTAACATGCATTTCCAAATAACACAAAGAGAGTTTATATCCCCAAATTATTCTCAATTTCGTTTAGGGAAGGCCTGTTTGGGGATTAGGGTAGTTGTTTGTTTATTTGAATTCATTATAGAACTGGGAGTTTATTATATTCTGTACTCACTGTAAGGTAATCAAAATATAGATGGAAATTGGAATATTTTTATTGGTGCCGTTTACATAGGTTATATGCTGTGAGAGAACTAGAGTGCCTTGATAAACTTGACATAGAAGTTGCAGACTCCTTTCTTGTATAACTGTGCTTCTAGAAATCCCATTCTCACATAATCTTAGTCATTTCATTTAACGGGAGCTTTTCTTTTTCATGACAACTTTCTGTCCATGTCTCTCTTCTGTACAATACAATGAGATCTAGTTTACTGGAAATCCAGTGGCAGCAAACCAGAACCGACCCCCAGCTTGATTTGTTTTACAGAACACAAAATTTAACCAAAGAAATTTAATTGAGAAGGAACTTCCCTGTTGCCATTTCCATTTGCTCCCAGTGCCCCCATCATTTTATTTATTCCAGTAGTAAAAATAAATCTTTAATTGGAAGGAAAGTGATAACTGATGTTTAATTAAGCTAAGCCAATAAAGTGAAAGGAAATTACCAGACTAATGTCACGCACTGAAAAGGGGCCATGCAGGGCTGCAATTTGGGCTGCTCCAGAGTAGCCTGCGGAGACGCTCACTCAGAAGGCGCGAGATGCACTTGTCTTCACCTCCAGTTCTCATCTGGGAGAGGTGATGATATTTCAGCCACCTTCTTCCTCCCACCATTTCAGCCACTTTATCCACCCTTCCCGGGGGACACTCGTCTCCGGCTGGATCACGTGCAACGGGAGCATGAGCTCACCCACCCTTCTTTCCCAACAATTTTCTGTGCCGTCAGTGGCATGAAACCCACCTACCTGTCCCGCTTGACAGCTTCTTGATGCACGGAAAGGCATTTTAAGTGGTCTGTAGCAACCTATTTATTTTTTTTTCCCCAAGATGTTGGGAGTTTTGCCAAGGGGGAGGAAGGGACCATGCCACAGGATGGCCCCTGCATGCAGAGGGACTGCGGGGAGGATGCTTTTTGGCTGCCCAAGCTTCCAGCCTCGGTGTCTGCGGGGAAGATCCCAGGAGCAGCGCTAACACCGAGCTTCCTGCCAGCACGTCTGCCAAGGTGCAGACTTATTTCATATTTATAAATATGCTTTGGTAACAAATAATAGCTGTTACTAGTTCTTTAGTATGAGCTGTGAACACTGGTTTACTGGCAGCGTGTCCTTTTTCACACTACCTGATTTATAAATTGCAAAGCCAGAAGGACTGACTGTGATAGAATAGTTTGGCCTCAGCATTGAATTTCCCCTAGCAGCCTGAATTAGAAAAATTTATTTTTGAGAAAAACAACACCTCTTAAAAATAATGCAAAACTAGAGAACTCACCACCCTTCCTAGTACGCTCTTGTGTCAGTTCATCACTCTCAACATTAAAAAACATGTACCTTAATTACTCTTCTGAATTTATTTCCAGCCACTGACCTTGTTATATCTTTGTCTGATAGATGAAAGTACCCATTATTAAAGTTCACTTCATCATGTGGGTGTGTATAGGCCATGGTCAAATCATCCTTAACCTTCCCTTTGATAAGCTAAATAAACCGAACCATGAAATCCTTTCCTATAAGCTATATGTTCATTAATCATTAGCCTGTTTTTCCCTCAGAAACCTCCTCTACCTAACCACGGCCTTTGTGGTCAGCAGCCTGTCCCATCCCTAAAGAGCCAGGCGTGCCCAGTAACGAACTAAAATAATGAGGTCTGTATAAGCGCCCCATCTGGTACCCCAGCACTCCTCCTTCCAGCTGCTGCATCGCGCTGGGAGACCAGGGGCAGCTCCTCTTCCACCTTGGTGGTAAAGGTGTCCTTCAGTTATTGCCTCCAACGCCCCGTCCTCCTCCCTGTCTGCCATCCTCACACATCGGTACCCTATTCATTGATAATTTTATGCCTTTTTCCAGGTTGTGGATACGCACAATAAATTGAACCGCGCCAAGAAACCTGCCAAATGATGGTAAGTCCTGATTCTAGTTGATAATTTGGGGGTTGTTAAGTGACTGGCTTCATAACCATGTGCTGATTACCAAGTCACGGAGCAGCGACTAACCACACCAACCAGCAGCCGTGGGGCTCCCTCTCATCAGCGTTTTGTTAATTGAATAGTTAGGTTTCCAGGCCAGCATTTCACCTGGCACTAACATTAGTAGCTATTGTTTCCCATTGCGCTGATATTGATGTGGAAAGTTTGACCACCATTCTGTGATAGGAGTACTAAAATTGACTTCTTTCTGCATTATAACCAAGAATATTTATTCTGCTTTCTCATCTTTTTTGCCTATTGACAGTTGTTCTACCATTACCATCTAGAAAGCAACTTGTACTGTAATTCCTTTTACTCCTAATACTTTTCAAGCTGCTTTTTCTCTTATATCGAAGCAGGTATTTCCCCTTTTATTCTTTGAACTCCTTAATCAATTTTAACAATTATAAGCTTTCAGAAATTCCCTTTTTAAAAATATCTATTTATCTAATATCTAACTATCTAAATTTCCTCCCCAAGACAAGTCATGGTTTGGTTTGGTCTGCTTCGTCTTTTTCCCTTGATCAGCGCTGCCTTATTGCACAGTTCTGGGAGGTTAGTATCTAGTAAAACATCCCTAATTCAGAAATACCATTTATATTTTCCTGCCTAAATTCTTGCAACTGGACAGTTCATCAGGCAGAAGATATTAGAAAAACTGGCAGCCATAATCGTGTGGGTGGAGGTGAGGACATCTGCTCTTTATATCATGAGCATTGCCAACATGCTATAGACATATCCAGGTTTCTGTTCCAAAACCCCCTCAAGAATATACCGTGTGGAGTTCCAGCTCGCTGGAACCTCCTGCTTGGTTTGGGAAATTTTGGCAAATTGTTTTCCTTCTGTAGCTTGTTCATAATTTTCCTGGTCTTTACTACATGGGTAAAGAGTGCCCAGATTTCATGTGCCATTCTAACATATGTTCCATGATTACATACAGGATGTATAATCACTCTTCTTTACTGCATGAGTTCAGCTGGCACCACTCGCTGACACAGTCCAGCGCCGCGAGAGAGTCTTGGGGCAAAGCGTGTTCAAAGTTGGTGCTACGACTGCGGCAGCAGATGAGCGGCAGCATGCCTTCCTCTAAATCTTTAATGCGCGCTTGTAGACGCGTCCTGCTCGCTCGTCCTGGAAGCGCTGGGCACAGCTGAGCTGACAGCCTTGAACATTGCCCAATGTGCTGTGACTGGCACGAGCCGCCGCTTCGCCGCTCATCTTCATCCCAGCGCTCGTGGCCACCTCGCCGTGCTCTGTCCCTGGGAGCAGCCCGCGGGAAGGAACTGGAGTCAATGGCAAGCTCAATTTTAGGGACCGCAGCACCACCCTACAGCCTCATTCTCACGGTATGGTGCCAGCCTGGGTTCATTTATCCACCGCGCACATGGTTTTCCATGCCCTCGATCGATGGCAGAGTCATGGGTCACTCGAGCTTGTTTGAAGGGCCAGCACGTGATGCTTCCCACTGCTGTTTCCCTCTGGAGGGCCACCGTGAGCATGATATCATAAACTGAGCGACGGGCCGGTGATGGTAGAAACATGAACCCACCCAGAAAAAATGCGTGGCAAAAACTGGAAAAGCCTACCTGTTTGACTGGAGAAAAGAAAAGGTAGTAAGAGTATCCTACATTATCTTGTGTATGCAGATTTACTTTGTAATGTGTCAAAGAAGAAAAAACTAAGTGGTGTGTGAAATCAAACCTTCATATCCCTAAAAGAAGGGGTATAGTTACGGTGAGCCTATCTGCCGAAACACAACAGTACTTAAAACCCTTGGAATCCCATTTTTTTAAGTACTTAAACACCTATAAATATGGATAGACAAACTAATGGGAATTTTTGACCCTCAGAGGATCTGATTCCTGTTGTGACAATCCAGTTGTCTTGAATACTCCACGAGGCACTGATCTGTCCTTACAGAGTTTTAAAAACCTGGCCCTTCGTTGCAAAAAAAAGAAGATATTAATCTCAGAGAGCGCTTTATCTTCTCATTGTCCCATCACAAATTCTTGCACAATATCCCAGAGTTAACACAAATGGGTAACTGTTCAGTTATCTTTAAAGGCCTATGGGATTTGATAAGCAATTTCATGGAAATAATCTAAATATGCATAATAAAAAAAGAAGGAAGTGATGTTCTGTTAATGCATCACTTTTATTGTGACAAGTTTTTCTTCAAATGAAAAATAAAAGTGTAAAAACTTAGAATTGCAGTACTGTTAAGCACCTCCTGGGATCATTATAATAGACTGTACAATTATTACCTGAGCTGAAGTGCTTTTTTTTAAAAAAAAAAACAAAACAGCAATAAATGTAATTTCATTGCTCTTCATATGCAAAATCTGCCTAGCATCTATTTCCAATATGAAATCAATTTTACATTTACTCATAATACTGCATGGAACCTTACTGAAAATCTTGATATAATTTCTATAGTATTTTTAAGATTTGCACTAGAATAAAGCTCAATAAAACTTTTAAATGGTTTACATCCATCATGTCACTGAAACGTTTTTTAAAACGTTTAAAAGTATTATGAAGATTGAGAAAGAATAACGAAGGTATTTCTCTCTGCAAGATCCCGCATTTTTTCCCCCATGATCAGTCCTGATTCCATAGTTCTGTACCCCAGCTTTTCATAGGCTATCATAAGCTTAAATGAAGGAAGAGTCAGATGCCCATATTTTGTCTTTACACACTACAGTTCTCTTGACTTAAATACAGGAACTCCAAATTTACATAAGATTAAGGGAGACAAGAATTATTACACCTAGCTCTTTGCCGTGGATTATGCAAGCAGATTTGTGTGCCCACGCAACCTCTGTTCATCTCAATATATTGGACTGTATGAGTGGGGTCAAGACAGCACATATTTCGGTGATGACCAAATCTATTAAGAGGAGTCAGAAATGTTGAAATCTCATACCCGAGAACAGTGAAATCTTCCAGTAAGAAAACCTTACCATTAGGAATGCTACATTTGATTTTTAGGCAAAAAAAAAAAGTTGTCAACACTTTTGTAACCACTGGGTCTTGTTTCTCTGTTAAGTGGCACCAAAACCAGACGGAGCAGCTTTTCAAGTAAACTCACATGAGCCTCCTACCTAGTATAACCACTATAACTTGAAGTGCACCATTTTTCAAAGCAGTTATTTTACAAATATCACTTGTACCAACAACGTGGACATTTGGTTGACATTTCTGTTTTATTATACTTGTATGTAGGGGTCCTACTGTCTTGTGGAAGTGGACCCTCCTGAACTGTACGTTGAAAGAAGCAGCAAAATTTGCTTTGATGTCTTTTTAGCTCTGTGCTCCACATGAATGATTATCTGGCAAGCAGTGACGGCAGTGCATTAATATATAAAATAATTAGGAAGAGCACTTAATGAAATTATGTGTGTGTTTATACATCCTAAGCCTCATGGCCACATTATTCTCCTCTCTCAAACCACAGTACGGCTACTTTGAAAATTATTATTAGTGACTTCTATGCCTACCAAAAGTGTCCGGACTTCATCCAAAGAAAGTGCTCGCTGGTGAGGACATGAAAAGCCGTTTAGGCATGCCTGGCTCTGCCTGCACCAGTCTTTCACAGCAGATTAGCTGGAAGGAGATGGTGTCCTGCTGCAGTGGCAGGGATTGCATAATATTCCCCTGAGAGCACGAGAGTGACTTTGAAAGTTTTATTAGGTTTTTTATTAGATCGTGATACCCATTTTCAGTAGCCAGCTTGTCCAGTTGCTCGCAAATTATGATAATTTGAAATACTGTACTGGATGCTATAGGCTGCCCTTAAGTTTCCCCAGACAATGCAACTCTGAATCAAATGCTGCTAACTCCTTGGTACTGGGGAGGATGAATTTTCCCAGTATGAAGGCAACTGTCTGCACTGGATTCGTTTCATCATGAAACTGGATAGATGAGCATGTGACATGATGTATTTTACAAGGTGCTTAACAAGAACGTGATTGGGAAAAAATTGAAATCCATGAAATCAATGCTATAACCTAATATTGTTTGTTCTTAGTGACTACTGGAGCACAACAAGATCAATGTCAGGACAGCACTATTCACTCTAAGTATCAATGACCTGGAAGAAGTCATGTAAAAGGATGGGACCTGCCAATGGCACAGCATGGGAGGAGGCTCACAAGGAGAAAATATAAGCAAGGGTGATAGAACTCAAAATGACTTGAACTGGCCCAGAAATAGGTACATGGAGAAGTTCAGTGCAAAGAAAACTAAGAGTATTCTTTGGGGAAAAAAAAACAAAAACAAAAAACCCAGTCATATTATTAGTATTATTATGCTCTCTTTGTCCTGCATTACAGGGTACGAAGGGAAGGCAGACAAGAGCAGAAAGGCAATTAGAGATCCTGTAAATGTACACATAGGTAACAAAGACAAGAAGCAGACAGCAAAGAAGAGAGCCTGGAAAGGGGCACTGATGGGGGTTGGCAGAATTAAGTCAGCCAACAGCATGAGGCAAAAAACTTTGTTTGTATTTTCAAGTGTTTATTCACTACATTTCTGCTAGTAGGTTTGTTCAGGGACCACCAAGTTGCACCTGGACTAAGCTTTTCAGCTTTATATAGCTGTGCCTTAGTATATGACTTCATTTTTAGCTATCTCAAACCAATATTTCAAATGCATCTAGGTTACCAGTCAATCCAGACTGCTATACATACTTCCATGCGTGGCTTTACTCAATCACTGTATGACTGTGACTGAGCACAGTAGCATAGCTTCTGAGCATGGCAGAAGGCTATATATCCGTATTAATGCTCCTGTTTTACTCCTCTGAATTAATGGCAACACTTATAAGAGGTAAGATCAGCAGCTTGCAAGAACTTGCCAGGAGAGCAGGGGATGCCCCAGCCTCTGTTAAGACAGATGGGCAATGGGAAGATACAGCTGGTCTTCACTCTCTCCAAGAAACAACCCCTGTTTCCAGAGGACTGAAGGACCAATGTGTCATCCCAAGTCCTGGAGAGCGGCCCCAGATGACATCTGTGGTAAGCACTGTTGGAGCATCCGTGGGATGTAACGCTCCGCAGGTCCATCACCTGGTGCTCCATCTCCTTTCCACTCTTGTTTCCAAAAACTGTGCGGTTCCCACCCAGCTTTTCCACCCTGCTGCAGAAACCGCTGACACAGACATCAGGGTCGCGTGTTCTTCTTCTAGCTGTGACAGTTACGTCCCGCGTCTTGCATTTAGGATTATCACCAGGCGTGAGTGGAATTCCTTGTAAGCTTTTTTTCTTTTTCATGCTTGAATTGCTTTCTGTGTTTATGGCTTCTCAAAGTTTTGAACCAACTTCTTGTCAGGCTTCTTTGACTAGAAACTGAAATTGCAGTGAGTGGCTCTGGCTAAACCTGAAAGATTTAGTTTTAATATATTGATCAGCTTATCAGAGTTGATCCAAGTTATGCCCATATTTTCCACTGGAGGACCTAAAAAAATAATGCAGCATATTTCTTCACTGCAGTTTAACTGTATTTCAGTTTACGTAGACATGTACTATAATAAAAAAAGCCCTTTTCTAGTGCTATTCTCAGCATTGCAAAAAAATCCAGAGCTGGCAGTTTTTACAGTTTCAGTCCAAGACCAAGCTTCAATAAGCTCACACAGCTCTAATGATTGTTAGTGAAAATGTAATGGGCCATTTGAAATACAAATGAACGCTGGTAGGTAAAGGGATTTTTTTTTTTTTAGTGGAATCAATTTACACTAGCTATTTAAAAAATATTAAAATAAATGTAATGCCATTAAATGTAAGCTCAAAACCCATTGAGAGCATTAGTGGCCAAATCTGCCAAAAAAGTAGTCATGCCAAGAGCGCGGGGCCAGATTCTGCTCTCAGTAACATTGGTGTTAAGCCAGGATAACTCCCCTAATTTCAACAGGCTTGTTCTGAAATAACACCGGTGTTAAGTGGGAGCAGAAAGGAACTCCTTTCCCCTATAGGTACTTTTTGCAGTGCCCCAGTTTCCCCTTGGCAAGCCGGCTCATTTCTCACCAGCCTCAGGTATCCTCTACATTTTTTCAGCATCCCCTTTTGCCAGGACGAGGAGATTGGTCTGACCTCCAGAAGAGCAGTGAAGGTCCGGTGCAGCATTTGAGGAGGGGTCAGAAAACAGTGGGTAGTGTTGTTCAGCAGGTGCCGTGTTTTGGAAAAAAAATTAATGGACCAAACCAGTAAGAAGAGCTAATAGGAGTCTGTCACTGCAGAATAATTAACAGCTAAGTAAGGTTCAAAGTTTTGAGGGCAATGAACTAGGCAACAGGGGAAAAAAGAAAGCTCTTTTAAAATAGTGTTTAATTTTATATTACTTACAAAGATAAGGAAGGAAAAACAGCTAAATGATGTGGTTAATATTTATTTTAAAATTTTATGATAATATCCCAAATTCCCTTTAGTAGTCAAGAGCTTTTCTGGGTAACCCCTTCCTCCTTCTACATGACAATTTCTAGAAAGTATTAAATATCATGTTAATATACTTCTTTGGGAAAAAGGAAAAAATATTTGAGTTGGCATAAAGCTCTGCTAGAGAGGTTGGCTCCTGCATCCCAAGTGATAAAAACAGGCAAATAACCAAACAAGGAAGAGGGGAGCAGCAAAGAGAAAAAAGGTGTTTCCCTCGTCTACCCTGACTTTCATCCTTATAGCTGGAGAAACCTGGAAAAAAGTACACAGGCTTTTACTTCGACTTGGAAAACTCCTCTTAGTGAGATCTGTTATTTGCTATTGCAAACAATCTTCTAATCAAAGATTTCTATTTGGACTACCAAAAAGAACAATCTTGTCTGCTTTTTAGGTGGCAATGGTATATCTTTTTCTTTCAATTCATTCTCTTTATCTCCAGTTTGTAGCTTTTATTTTCACAAATCCAAGCTAAACTTTCCTGACCATGGTGCCATGCAGCGCTCAGCACCATTTCAGCCACGCCCTTTCCACCAGCAGCCGAACTGTTTCCAACCAGAGTTTAAAATTTTGGATGATAACTCAGGATATGTCAATAAGACCAGCCCCGTTAACAGGACATAACAGAATAAGAGAGAAAATATGACCAATATATTTTCAATTCACCAGCTCTGCAAACAGCTGCACAGAGGAAAAATACTACATTTTGTATTGGATGGCACTACAGATATTTTTATTAAGATTTACTTGGGGGAGAAAAATTATATAGATACATACTTATCTTTTCAGTCACAACATGTAAATAATACAGAGTACTATTTGTCACATTCCTTGATTTCACGATGGTTGCAACTGGCAACTGAGGAATAATTTCCTTTTAATTATTGTTTAGTTGATTTTCTCTTTAATTACTGAAGTTATATGACTAAGGCACCAAAATATGTAATGCAAGATCTTTCCGTATGGTAGTTTTTCTTTAATAATAATGGTGGGTTTATTGTACTCAGTCTGCAGAATATAATTTTTCAGCAATGAAAAGCAGCTACAGATTCTTAAAGTGTGTATTTTTCATTTCCTTAAAAAATATTGGAAGGAGTTTTTCTTCTTTTACATTAGTATATGTACAGTGTCCTATGTAAAAGATTTAGGATTTAACAGGTTTGACATTGGAGGGAGGCAAAATGTATAAAGTTGCCTGTCTCAACAAGACAAAAGCCAACGGATCTAAAAATACAGCCCTTGGGCTCCTCCTCTGGCCTTTGCTTTGCTGCCAGCCTGGACAAGGGAATGCAGCTTTCCTTATCTCTCTAGGGCTCTGAATTTGGGAAAACCGAAAAGGAACAACACCCCAAGAACCTCTCAGCTACAAGTCATGGTGCACATTTTTTTCCGCCTGTTTATGACTTATATAGAATTTAAAAGCGCTCCGAGTTCCCTGCTTTTTCAACAGACTCTGTAGAAAGAGCTTTAATATAAACAGAGCTATTTGTTTTAGACCAGAGCAAAGTCGATATTTTGAAACTGCAATGCTAATTTTACTCACCAGTCTGTCACCACTAGAGTGGGGTTCTGGTTGGGTCACCGGAAAATAAACTTGTTTCAATGGCTTTTATAACCAGATAAGATCCAAAATGAGGTACTCGTGCCAAATATCACAGAAAGGCTTGAACAATAATGCATTGCAAAGAGCGACATTTAGATTAGGTTATTAAATGTGGGGAGGAGGTTATGTGTGTATAACACATTTGTGAGCACTTGGGAATTTTTTGAACCGTTTTCTGCTGTCTTTTCTGAATCAGTGTTTTGACTGACTTCAGTGGGAGTTTGCTTGCATAAAAGCTTCTGAATTCAGCTCCAGGTTTAAACATTTGGGTTGCGATGTGCCTGGAAAGCCAGAGGAATTAAGATATTTGCCCTGCTCTCACTGCAATGGAGCTGACTCCCTAGCACCCTCGTGCTCCTCGGAAAATCCCAGCTATAGTTTATCTGAAATTAATTTGCCCACGCTGTTAAGTCAATTACCCAAAGGAACAGAGACCCGACTAAAAATCTATTTAGTTCAATTGGAAACAGTATACTTGGGATCAATTTTTTTTTCCTCTTCGACTGCAAAGAATCTTATTGTATCCCTGTATAAATAATAAAGGTAGTGCACTATCCTCTCCTGCTCAAGCATGACTGAGCAGATACAGATTGTGCATAGCTCATGTCACGAGCATCCTAAGAGAGGTGGTATGAAGAATACCTCAAAGCCAGCCTCCAACACGGGGCACATTCCTGCTCCGCGAGGTGACCCGATGTACGGTCCAGATGCGCCGGGCCACGGGTACCGCTCGCTCCCTGCATTTCCAGAGGTTGGTTGTACCTGTCTCACCTAGAGAAATGCTTCTATTGTCAAGCCTACAGCAAACTGTGTCCAGACAGATTGGTGTTCTGCTCAAAGGAGTCCACATGAATCATGTATTAGTTCATTTAAAAGCACTTTGTAGACAAACATGCTCACTCTATCAGCAGGCACGGGGATGCAAATACTTCACTCAGTGTATATGAGCCCTGACAGGACATCTGTGATGCATGGGACTGAGAAACAGCTCATTCCGGAAAGATTAGGCAATAACAAGCAAAAAGGCTCACCGTATTTTGTTCTTTTTCAGCAAAATGAAAATTTAACTTTGCCATCATGTTGGAAACGGAGTAAACACTATCAACTGAAAACTAGCAGCAGGAAGAGGTAAATGATTTACAAGATATTCTTCAATCATTTAGCAGAAACACTGGAGTTTGTGGTTTAGGGGCTAGAGTACTCTTGCAGAAGGCAACTGTTCCCCAGGAACCTTAATGCTAATATACCTGCTGCATGGGATGTCCTTTGGAGGTGAGGAAGAATTAGAAACATTTAGATTCAATAAATGCTAAAGACGTCTTTTGTACACTAGCTGCTTGGCAGATGCTGATTGCTTCCTGTAAATTAAAGCAAGCTAATGAGTGTGTGCAATAGCAAAATATTTGGTGGACTCTCATTAGCAGATACAGTGTGTGGAATTAATTTCAGTGAGAGAATTGTAGAATAATTTACATATAGAAAATGTAGTTTGAAAAAGCATCCTGGAAGAGATTCAGACATGTATGGACTTTGTCTATCAGTGATTCGAAACCAATTTGTGAAAGAAAAGAGTATAATATTGTAAATACTGTAAGCATGAGTGCCAAAGACAAAGTTATACTACATACGGTCTGAAGAACATTGCTTTCCTTCTCTGCCTTGATGCTGGTGACTTACAGGAATATCTTCATATTAAGTAGAGTACGATCCCTCCAGTTGTGTAGTACACTAATCTTCTATTTCTACTAGTCCTGGGATTTCTAACTGCTAAGGTGGTATGTTTACTAACTTTATCCTGTTTCTTTTAATTACGTGGTCAAATACGAGTGAATCCTATCATCCCATTAAATGACACAAGCCTCTTGCCCCTCCACGGTTAGGGGATGTTCATTTTTTTGATCCTCAGAAAATGTAGGAATTCGTTTGTTCTCCTGAAGTCCTAAGTTTTCCTTAGCAGTAAACCAAGTACTGGAAATAGTAACTCAGGCAATCAGGGTATTGTTACTGTTTCCAGAAAGGTAATATTTTTGAATAGCTCTGCTTATTTAACAGGGAAGATGTGTTTTGAGCAGTTTTTAATAAAGTAATATTTTACTTTTCCCATTTCACCCCTGCAGGAAACTGCAAAGATCAGTTCTGGATTGAGATTGCATCCCCAGTCTTGGATCCTTTAACATCCCAGAAGGCACACATGAAAAAGAAAAATCCCCCTACTTACACTGTGAATAGGTGCTAACAGCTTTAAAGAATTACCTACCAAATATTAGGTGCAATTTAAAACTACATTTAAAGCAGCAAGGGTAGTTTAAAAGTCTACGTGGCCAGCTAAAAGTCAGAGAGAGAAAATTACTTGAACATATGTTGGATGAATTTCTGTCTGTGTGGGAGATATCGCACTGGTGGGATAATATATCCTCCGCTGAAAAAAATTGGGCAGGTCCTGTACCTGGTCTACTGTATGCCATACAATTCAAAATCTGGTGAAATGCTTTTGGATAATTTCCATTTACTATAAAAAGAAACACAACTATGTTATCTAAGCATTGTGGAAGATTATTTATATTGAAAGACATCCTTAGGCTAAACTATTAAATGAGGATAATGGATATGAGCCACCTAAGGCACGCGGAGGACTCGTTAATGAATTACTTGGTGGAACAAAGTCAGATGCTCTGCTCAGGTAGAGGCTGGGTTTGAGTAATGTGCTTTTAGAGGAGCAGCAATACCGAGGAGGGGTCACGGCATGTGAAGACCTGGAAAATGCATGATAAAATGTTCCATACATTACCCTACACCTGCTTCCAGGGCCGTCCAAGGGCCGCTCAGATTACACAGTACAATATTTACTCAGTATATTGTATGTTATATCAGTTTAAACACACACTGTAACTTATTAGATATTTATTAGCTTACGTTTTAAGCCCCAGTCTATTTCACAACCCCGATGCCCCCTGTTTTATGTAGAAAGGATATTTTAATAGATATAATTTAAATTAGTTCATAACTTGATAACTCGTTACAGCCTGCTACTCTAATGAAACTTGCACTAATGACTGCCTTCAGTAGGCAATCCCTAATTTTAAGAAGCCATTTTAAAATATTCATAACATACCTGGTGCGGTGTTGTTTGAACTATATTTAATAGACGTCTCGACTGGGCTTTTCCCTGTGGTTTGTAGAAGTCACTGTCAATAGTGATTCTTCCAGCACCATCTTTGGTGGGTGTGGGATGGGAGCGAGGGCTGCAGCTTTGGTCCTGGCAGTGGGGGCAGAGACCCCCCACGTGTCCTCTGCATCCCAGTGGAAGGACCACCCTGCACACATCCGAGAAATAATCCCAAATGAATTAACAGCCCAAACAATAATAAAGAATAATGGTTTATTATGGATTTAATCAAGGTGTAAGCATCTAAAAGACAGTAACCCAACGTCTCTGCTGTCTGAAGAACAACTGTGACGCCTCGTGTCAGTCTGTGCTGACAACTAAATGAGTTGTCATTTAGTCAACTGACAACTAAATGAGCTAAAGTCACTCCGTGACTCTTACCTCTCCATGGAGGTAGGGCAGATGAGAAGCATGTGAAAACGTGTGTTTTTTCCTAACAGGACATATTGCCCAATTGCCTAAAAATAACCCGTGAATTTACCATTACCTGGATCCACCCAGAGCCTGCACCTCTCCAGACCAAGCCCGGGGAGCCAGCACAGCAAATCAGGCAATGTTTCCCACTCCAGCTGGATCAGCAGGACCTCCTAACACGGTCTCACCCTCGACTCCTCTTCCCTGGGAAGTTCTGCTTCCTAATTAATGCAGAACCTGCCCTCCCAGCCCCAGCAGGCTGCACGGGGCGCGTGTGCTGAGGAGCGCGGGAGGCACAACGGCTGCACGTAACCCAGCCCAAACCCCACCAAACACCCGCGTTTCCCCACCGCCGCACCCGAAGAGCATCTCTGTCCTTTAAGTGCCGTGCCGCTTTCTCAGGGGGTTCCTAATGCAGTTCGCTCCTTCTGCCTCGCTGGCTGCCGGAGAAGGACGTGCTCGGGGCTTCTGTGCACCCTGCAGCAACGAGCAAAAAGGCAAAGCCAGTATACAAACTGTGGTGATTAATATTAAATACTGAATGTGCATCTAAAGACAGTATTAATGTTAACGACAAAACAACAACCAACCAACAAATGCCAGGGATGTGACAGCTGAACGCTTGTAGATGTGGAGGTGTTAGTAACAAATGCTGAGCTGCTTTAAGCCAGTCATTGCTTAGTGCTTTCACTTTGGTGTTACCTTGACAAATTTTCCGTGATAAAATACATAAGGCAAAAGTTAGATTTAACCTTTGCTCAAATGCAACAACTTTAGCCACAAACCAGTGGAATAAATGTGAAATCATTCTGCAAATGCAAATTACCTGGTAATATCATTAGGACTCCAAAACCAATATAAAATCATTTGAACCATAATCCGACTACTGGCTGTTACAGGGGTTGTCCTGACCACCACTGAATATGGGGGGCATCCATACCCTGGTGTTACAGGGACATTGAGCTGCCGTTCTGCATCACCTCCCAGCAGAAAAGGCTCACACACACAAAGTTGTGAATCACCATCTACGAGAAAATAAACAACCCAAAAATCTCCCTCAGTGGCAATTTCCAAGGAGAAGAGAGCATCAACTGGATTTTAAACAGGCAAAAACCCAACACATGAACAGAGTTTGGGCCAAATGTCCTGCCAGGGGCCAGTCAGCAGGAGCCCACTGCCAAGCCCTGGTCCCTAGATCAACACCTCATCTGTGATAAAAAGCTGGTCTTTAAATCAAAGGCAGCTCACAAAGAAAAAAACCCAAAGACATAAATCTGCATTGGCTACCAGCCCAGTGTGATCTTCCAGTGTATTTTTGCTGATGCTACTTCTGGGATGGGACAAAGGAAATGTATGACACTGAGACGTCTGTGGCAGGAACACCACCAGATTGCCCGTAAAGAAGGAACAGGCAGCGGGTGTAGATGACATTGCTGTCATGGGGCTACAAGTTCATCTCCAACTTTTTTCCTACCTCCTGGGAATTGCAATAGCTCAGCTAATCCAGCTCTACATTTGAAATGTGCTGAGAAGGGCTTCATCAGAGAGGCGTTGTACTTTGTGCCCCTAGGATGCAGGAAAGGAGCAAGGCTCGCTTTGGTAATGTTTTTTATGAAAACAGAAAGCATCCCAAGTACTGTAAGGGACCTGAAATTCTTTTGTCACTGCAATATAGACATCATTTTTTGTTGAAATTCACCTAAAACCAGGGCAGTGATGAAACAGGCATTTCTCTGAGAGATGTCCAAGTCAGATGCACACCATGGCCCAAAGCCAGAACTTCATCTCTAAAAAATATGGATCGGTGTTGCATCTCTGCTTAAACAAGTGTTGTGCAAATACTTCCAAACTATTTCACTTACAAGCCTTGGTTTTAGCAATTGCTTATTTGACCCCATTCTGGTATCACTAAGGACCTCAATATACCCATCTATAAGACATTATCAATAGATGAAGTAATAACTTACAGGTGTGTACTCTTCATAAGTCATGTCAGTCATGGAGGACACAGTCAACCAACTCAAAAGGGTTACAAAATTTCCTTTTTTTCTTTAAGAACAAGAGTGATAAAATCTGTTAATCCATTTGTTTTGGCTTTGTTGGTTTTGGGGGGTTTTTTTGTACAAGAGAATGAAAATCTGTTTGCAGTTGTAACTTTTACAGTATGTCAAATATTTTCTTTTTTTCCTCTTCCATAATTATTTTTACAGAGAGCTGTTCTTTCAATCAGGTCACTGAACTCTGAAAAACAAACCTTCAAGGCTGCTTTTGAAAAATTGGACCTTACTTTCCTTTCAATCAAAAGATTCACAACTTTCGTGTGTGAGCCAAGACTCAAAAAATAACATAAATCCTTTCAGTGCTGTCTCTCTCTTTGCCTGTGTAACAGATATTTCTGCTAACATTTACTTTTGTAATTTTTCACATTATTCTAGCTCTCAGAGGTTAATATTTACCATTCATTTTGATATTCACAAACTATAGAGGTAGGCTTGCAAATATCTGCCCTGGGAAAATGAGCAGCTCTGCCAGAAAATATGTTCAAGTTTCTTTGTGGAACTGTGGGAGACAACATGCCATTGAAAACATTTCACTGTATTCATCTGTTCGTGTTTTAAACATCTGCACAATCAATTCATGCAGTACAACAATTGGTATTTAAAAAGGATAACCAGATAATTACAGCAAATGTTTTTAGTGCCTTTGAACCATGAACATGCATTGGGAAAAAAAGCTTACAAAAACCCCACAGTGAACTGATAGATATAAGGGAAGCCACTGAAATCATACCCTTAAACTGAGACCACACGCTCATTTTCTGGTAGGCGTCTACAAATACAGAAGATACTCCATAGTAGCAAAATTCAACAGCAGGCAGAGCTGCCTGCAAAAGCTGACCCACTACTTGCAATAATATCAAATCATAAATGAATTAATTTGCTTGCTGACCAAGTAGTTTGCCATATTAAAGTGCAAGTTTGCAAGACATGTATTCTATTATCCCAGATTGCACTCTTGACACTTTACATTATGAACATTTAGCATTCATCCTTTGATATTTTGAAGACTGACTACAATGAAGCTGTCAGCACAAAGGAATTTTTTATTCAATTTTCAGATGTAACAAGCAAGGATCTTACAGAACCATCATTAAGAATACTGAAACAATAGAGATTTGATTATTTAACTATGGAAGACAAAAGAATATCTTGATGAGTGCAGTTTTTAGAGATATGAAAAATTTTGTGAAAGAAGAGGTCAGAGAAGAGAAGAGAAGAGAAGAGAAGAGAAGAGAAGAGAAGAGAAGAGAAGAGAAGAGAAGAGAAGAGAAGAGAAGAGAAGAGAGAAAAGAAGAGAGAAAAGGAGAAGCAGTTATCGTTTTGTTTCTAACATGCAGAAAACACTCTTTGCTCCAAATGCAGTTCACAGTGACTAGGAGAGTGATCATTTAAGCCAAGGCTGCACTGGGTTTGTTCTGCTCTTGTCACCATGATCTAACGCTGGTAGTACGTTGTGAGCAAGCAGAGATCATTGATTAACACTGCCAGACAGCTGCGTTGGAATTGTCAAGTCAATATTGTGTGCTTTTGGTAAAAAAAACCCAAACAAAAATAATGGAAAAAAAAAAAAAAAGAGAGATTAGTGTATTTTGATCGGCACAAGCTACATAATCTAGATTCAGTCAGCAGCAGCAGGGAAGGCAAACCTCTCACAGGGAGAGCAAACTTGTTTTGTCACATCTTAGCATGTAGCTAAAATTCTAGCACAAGTACCAATTCCCCACAAACTAGGATGCAATTGGCAGCCCACCCAGCCTTCTGAGGTAATAGAAGAATATATTTATATATATGTATGTGTGTGTGTATATATATATATTTACAGACTGCATGAAACTAAATTTAATAAACATTCCAGGAAGGAAGGGACTTGGCGGAATAGCCAGACAATGAAATAAAGTTTTTTTACTACATGGCTGTATTTTAAGACCTTGCAGAAAATGAACTCCTCAGTGATCACATTCCAACAAATTTGGAAATGCTTTTCAGTATGCCATGTTGTATCACTTACCACTGGACGGTGATTATTTTAAAGCCTCAATATAAGACACAAATATTTGATTAAAACATATTCTACCCTAAGTCTGGGTGTTCTTTTTTATTAGGGATTCAGATACAGAAGTGAACTGGGTGACTACGCTCTGCTGATGTACCAACAGCATCAACTGTGCAAAAGTTCAACTGTACAGGGATTCATTTGGAGTACTCACCACCATTGAAAATAGTAATAAATAGTGTTTTGCAATGCTCTTTGCATTTCTTTATCTGTCCTTATTGTGTCTGAGACGCATAGATGAGAACACTGGTTTATCTCATCTCCTTCATCAGAACTGCAATTGGAGCATATACAAGCAATAGTTTTTTAAAGTGCCACTAGACTCATAGCTGTATCCAGGTAACAAAATAAAATAGCAAATGAGAGAAAGAATACTGGAGGTCGTGGAAATACAGAGCTATAAAGATACACCTCGGATTCCTATGCATACTCAAGTAACAAGGTAGGACTGCAGGGAACAAGTTGATGGCTTGCTTCGTGCAGCACTACAGACAACTACGCTTTTTCACTCAAATTCATTTGCTTATGGGGAACCAGGGAAATTTTGACTAGAGCTGGCCAAAGCTTAATCTTTTCAGTCTATAAAAAATTTAAACAGTTTGCTCCCATTTCATAAATGTTGACATTTCCCATGAAGGGAGAAAATATCATATCAGAATGTTTCCTTAAAAAGAAATGGGAAAGGACCCTCCAGCCTAGAAAGCCAAGATGTGATGCTCCCTACACCCTAACTCCTCTGCCAGGAGCCAGGCAGCACCAGGGCTCCCGGACCAGGGGCTGTGGGTGCTCCCAGGAGCTGGGGGACATCACTGCCAGGCTCAGCTCGACCCCTCCTGCACAAACTGTCCTGTGCTGATGTAGGGAGATATGTGTGGTGTGAGATAGGTGTGTGGGGGCCTCCTAAAAACTGACAATCGCTTGGTATGGTCCCCTGGCAATCCACGAGGTAAGCAAGCTGCTGACTTGGTAGGGAGTGTTCTTTCCGGGTATCAACAAGTGCTTCTGCAAGGAGTTTATATGGGAAAAAAAAAAAAAAAATAATTCTCCTTGTAGCATCATTAAAGACCACTAAAATCCACATAGGCAATGTCAAGAACCAGAGCTGTGGGGAGGTTTCTTTACACAGGGGTCAACCTCGTTCAGGGTCAGGATTAGCAGTGGGCTGAGTCATGCTCCAGGCCTTTCCTTAAAGAGAAAAGGAATAAATAATGGACCTGACCCTGAGCTGTGATAATCCTACACCATGGGTTTGGTTGCATGTGAGGCCCTGCTGCTTCAACATGGTCAATGTCAAAGGGAAACCTCACAAAACTCCCCCCGATTGCAGAAGCGACTTCTGTGAAGTCAAGGTATGGATGTCTAAGTGGGACGGGAGTAAATATTCCACAACATACCTGATACAATGCAGCCAAACAGGAGACCCAGAACAGTAGTTTTTCTTCTGCTATTTAAAATACCTCATAACCCTGAGGACATTATCTTAAACAAAGGCTTGAACTCTGAATGAATTGTAATTCTTGCAGCCTTGAAACCCAGGAGAGTGCAATCCTTGCCAGAAAGATCCTGAAGGGGAGAAGAAAAAAAAAAAAAGAATAAACTTGATAATTATGAAAAAAAGAATATGCACATCCATAGTTTTTCTAAGTTTGGGATTGACTAGAAGAATCAAAGTGGTAGCCTGAAGAGAAAATCTGTATTTGAGGTGTGAGGTTAACTGACAAAAATCAAACTTAAGACAGAAGACTTAAAAAAGAGCTAAAACCTACAAGAAAGCTTACAAGAAAAAAGTATCAGATTACTTTTTATGACCAAGAGGCAAAACTAAGAAAAATATTTCAGACAGAAGAGCTGTTATTTTTGTAGTTTTGAAACAATACGTAACTAGCACAAAAGATAATACGATACAAGACAGGTAATCCAATCATTTTAGAGTTTATGACTGCAATCTTCTCCACATGAGAGATTTGATTGTGCTTCGTTTCTTTCCATAAGTGAATAAATTCAGGGAATCACAAGCGTGATTATTCAGATTTGTGTTTTCTTCTCAGGCTTCAAAAGTCAGAACCAAAGGACTAGTGGCCTTGAGTCCTGCAGGAAAACTTCATACGTGAGCCTGAGTTTTAACTGTGCATGAAGCAAAATTAATATAAATGCTACTGCTCCTCCAGTATTTTTTTATTTAATAATCTTAATTTAGAATATTTCTTATTCCCATCTAATATATGGAAAATGTGGTGGTCTAAAGACAAAGAAACTGACAATCCTGAGGAAACAGTGTACTTCGGTGAAGGAAATGTTGTTATCAGTGATGCCTTCTTTACACTTGGATCTACAGCAATGTCCATGTCTCGAGCAACAGCAAGGGCATCATTTGACTAATAGGACATAACACGGACACAGATGCAGCCCTTAAGATGTGTTCAGTGACCAAGTCTAAATTTTAGACTTCAAATTTCCTGTTCACCTGCCTAATCTTGAACAGATCCTGGAGTCTTCAACTCCTAAAATACTAGTTTGGGTCATTTCAAATATGGCTTTGCACCCACACTAAGTCTCTACATCTTGTCAAGATAGCCCAAGCTACAAGCCCTCATCCATGTATCTATCCCTGGGAGGCACTTATGGCACAGTCAGCTGGAAAACAGAAAATGGCAGGTTTATCCTTTCCAAAGGACCCCTCCTTGTACAGAAAGGCTTAGTGTGGAAAGGGTTCACGCCAACCAGGGAAGAAGCAGAGTTTAATTTCTCTCTAACTTCCTGAGTGTTTTTCTTCAGCTATTTGGTTTAAAAGCATGTGCCTTGTGCTGGCAATGTTCTACTTTTCAGGAAACAACAACATCCTTACGGCTCAATATACTAGCCTACAAGCAATTAGGGCACTTCCTTGAGAGAAAGGAGATCCTGACCAAGTCCAAGGACTTTCTTTTTTATTTTACATTAAGTAGTCATTGAAGAAAATGCAGAAAAGGCACAAAAGCAGAGACCGAAACTTTGTGCTGTGATCGTTATATTATCATAGCAAAGAACACACAACCACCACCTGCTTAGTCTTCCCTTCCTCTATTCTGCTTATTTTGGGGGAGATCGCATGTAACTGCCTACCTTAAACAAAGGACCGAGGCTGTGAGTCATGAGCAAGGCTCAGGGAGGTGTGGGATTAGGTGCCTCTAACATCAGCACTTCACATTGATTACTTCGGGCACTCAGGACCTTTGCTGTCACGGCTAACTAGGGCTTTCCAAGATGCTCAACACTCCCCAGGCACTGCCCAGGCATCTAAATCAGTGCGCTGCGCTCTTCTCCCAGGACGGAGGGTGAGGTGGCTGCTGTGCCGCTGAGCACAGGAGGAGGAAAGTCCCTTTGTGCATCCCCGCCATTGATTGAGTTCACGTTGGGAACATGCTTTTGAAAGCCATCTCCCAGGCGTCCCCAGTTCCCTCATGTGGTTAGCATCACACAGCTGTCGTGAAGCACACGAGCTGGATCTCTTTTGGGTGAAACTAAACGAGAAGACGTGTTCCAGCCGGTAATGGGTCTGCAGTCAGCAGGACCAGACTCGCCATCACCTGAAGTGAACAACCTGGAAACGCATTTATTGTGGACATCTGGTACTCAGTACCAACAATTTCACTTCGCAGATCTGTTCCAATGAGTTATTGCCAGTGTAGTTGCAGCCTTTGTGAAGCAGCTTTATTAACCTAAAATACTTCATAATTGCCATCCCCTCACTCTTCAAAAAAGATATTCTTTCCCATGTTCAGATACGGGAGCAGACGGCAGAAGCTCAGGGCTATTACTGCATTGCACCCAAAGATTTCAAAGTGCCTATTAACCTCAGCCTGGAAGATACGTAGGTATTGCCCACATTTTAAGCAAGGGTAACAAAAGATCAATAAAATAGTTGGTCCAAAGTCACACAGCTTGACAGAAACAATATCAGAGCAGAAACCAAATTTCATCATTGGTCTTGTCCTTTAACCTAACAACTATTACTAATTAATTAACCTGAAGTTTAATCAAAGTTGCATAAAATTTTGTGAATGATATGAGCTCTCCTCCGTATGTGGCGCTGGAAATATCCCACCATTTCTAGAATAATTCGGCAGTGGGGATATGAACAGAGCAGGAAGACCAAAAGGCAGTAAAAAAGCAAAAGGAAATTGGCTGCTGCTTTACCAATTTCCTGTTGGGGCTCTTCAGGCTGTATTGCTCAGGACAACCATTACAGAGAGGTTTGCAGCTCTGGAAAGCTTTTATTGACCTCTCTGTAAATACAAAATGGCCCATGAATTAAATGGGAGGGTCACTATGAGGAAGTTCAACAGACTTGGCAGATTCTTGGGAATAAGCAAGAGCAGGGATCAAGAGGACTGATTGAAAACGTGCAGTTATTGTGCAAAGGATTCTTTTTCTTGGGAGCAAGCTCCCTGGGGTTTTCTAGGCCGGGATTTACAAGGCTAATGAAGGGTGTTGGTTTTTTCCTTTCTGTCACAAAAATTCAGCTAAAGACAAGCCAGAGTTACAAGCAACTGTCTAGCTGCTGAAAAGATGTTTGCCAAAGCTTTCCATCACCCAAGCAATCCCCTTTCCCCCCCCCCTCATGTGCACACACTCTCTTGCTCAGTCCTGTTGCATCCCTGCTCTTGAGATGGGACTTGGACTTCGGTACCACTGGGCTCTCCTCACTCGGCCATACAGTTTTCCCCATGCTGCAAGCTATTTAATGACACCAAAAATTGAGCTTTGCAAAAACACTTGCTTTTGGTTTATCTCTCCCTCTTTCTTCTGTTTTCTTCTTTTTTGTTAGCATTAAACAACCAGTATTTTATTTCCATTTCTTTTTATAAGGAGTTGAAACAACTTTAAACTATTACATTTACATGAATTCCCCTGTTATTATAGGAAACTGTTTTATCCAAATGGCCATTGTACATCCTTGATTTGAAATTAACTTTCTCAATTAGTTAAAAAAGTAGAGGACATAAAGATTCTTCTACATATCTAAATATTAACATTTTTATTTGTTCCTCACTTCCTTTTGTTTTTATCAATGATCGCTGAAACTCTAAAGACTTATATGCAGGGGACTTGTGGATGATTTGGATCATAATCTCCTTGATAAAATCATAAATCAAATTAACAGAGCTCTTGCTGCTTAAAGTTCCCAGCAAATTAGTGCTGTGGACGTAAGAGAAAAGCCTGAACATGATTGAAAAGGTATCTATGTTTTGGTCTTGAGATCTGGATGTTTTCAAGAAAAAACCAAAAATATTTAATTCAAGAAGTTACAACTAACTTTGAATTTTCTGATATATTAATTTCATCTCAAAACTCTCTATATTTCACAGCAGCAGAAATCTCTAAGCTCTGCCACTCGTGGTGGTGTTTTTAATCAAGAAAGCCACTTTAGGACGTGCTGACAAAATCGGCTTTTCTGTAACGTCTTCAGAAGAAAAACACAATTATTACAGTGTGCAAATGCTCATTTATCACGTTTCATTTGTACCGATGTAAAAGTCTAGGACAAGGACCCAGTGTGGCTGAAATTTGTAAAACACAGATGTGTGGGAATTGCTGCCTCAGCCCAGGTGGGATCAAAATCAGAGCATAAAGAGACAGAAAGGGAAAATGATTAGCTCTTCTTTGACTGACAATTTCCAAACATTAATGACCTTGAAGACTGACCAGTGGAGTCAGCAAACAAGTGTGTGTTAGAGAAGAGAGAACTTCTTCAAAGGTAGTCATCTCGTCTGCAAATCTCCTGAGTCCTCTCAGGTATGAAATAGAAAGCTTAGTCAATTTGTAAAAGTGAAAAAGTGGACAGGCTTCACAGAACCAGAAATTGATAAAAAGTAAAAATCTATATTTATTTTAATTTAATATAACGACCTGGAAGTTTGAGAAGATCCTGTCACTTTTTTTGGCCTTGAAGATGTGTATACAAAATCTTCAATGCGTTAAACCCATAATAGCTTTAGGAGCGTGTACTCCTATAATACACACTAATTTCTGTGCCATACAAAGGAGGGTTTGGAGGGTAAATAAAACTAACAGAATGGAAATACAGAGATGCCCAAAGCCTCAGAAAAAAACAAGGGAATATGAAGGCTGGATGCAAAAAGTTGCTTTCTCAATGCCTTCAGGTCTGACTTTATTCGTTTTGTTTTACCAGTCATGAGTAATTTGGCTACTCGATAGTTATGCAGTATCCTTCTTTAAGCCCCTATGTTGACATTATGATTGCTTAAATATCTAAAAATATGCTGATCTCTAGTGGCACACAAGAGGGGGGAAAAAAACCAAAACCAAACCCCCCCAAAGCCCAAACCAAAACAGAACAGGAAAATAATTTCAGAAAAATATTCAGAAGCCATCTGTAAATTGCTTCCATTTGTCATGCTTAGGAAAAGAATGCATTCTGCAGATCAAATGCTTTAATCCTTGCAAATGTGATCAAATTTGTATCACAGGAATTTTACATATACAGAAAAGCAGATATTTAAACTCTCCTTCTTTTACTGAAATGATGCAAGGAGACATTACTGGGAGAAGAAAACCTGTCGCAGTGTCTTCCTTCCTTCTAAACTTTTCCTATAAATACAGAACTAGTTATATGTTTTCCCTTACCTTTTTTTTTTTTTTTTTTCCTCCAGAACAAATTCAGACTGTCCAAAAAATAAGCTTGGAAGTGAGCTGAGATGCTTTTAGCCTTTCCCAGCAGCTCCGAGATGCACACACATCCCGCTGGGTGCGTGCAGACCAGAAATGTCCCCGAGCCGACACGCCGGTGCTGCTGTCCTGTCCGGGACCTTCCCGCGGCTCTCTGCTCCTCCTGATGTTAATGCCTCTTAATGGGACTCTCCAGCTGCTCACCCCCAGACTTTTCTACCTAAAAATCCATAATTATTATTGCAAAATGCTGGGAGACCACAAACAGGGAGGCAGGGCAATGCCAAGTTATTATGTTTTTTTCTTCAGCTCCCTCCTCCTGCTTCTCTCTCCTGATTTCATAGAAAAATTATTTAGAAACATGGAAAATTTCACCTCAGGTCCCTAGCACCAAAATTTAGGCAATCCTTTCTCCCCTCCACACACACCCCCTGCCCATGGGCTTAGCACAGAAAGGCTCATCCAAAATAATACTGGAAAGGGTCACATCAGAAGCCACAAGATTAACTCAATTCACCTAAAACCTTTATCAGGGATAAAGATATTTCTCATTCTTCTCTTCTCTAGACATCCAGTCAATAATTTAAAGAAAGATTCCTCAATTACTCCATTCACTTAAAAGGTATCAATATCATACTTGGGAGAAAAATCCTGTAAAATTCATGGCAGTCAAGTGCTGACTTCAATGTTGCCTCTTCAGAGGACACGGAGCTGAGCCTTGCATACGATTCCCCTGTCTGCAAAACACAGAGGAAAAGAACAGACAGCAGTGGGAGATCCCCCAGTCCTCCAGGAAAAGAGACAGAAATGAAAAGACTAGACTTTTACTTATGTATTTATCAAGACTAAGAAAAAATCATTTCTATTTAAAGGAACGATACTGGCACGTGCGATCGCCAATGGTCCATTTAGTCCAGTGTCTTTTTGGTAGCAGTGGTCCATGCTGGATACTTTTGAGAAAAAGGGAAAGAAACAAAACAAAAAAACCCAAACCTTCTGGCATGTGAATGTGAATAAATGTGAATTTTAGTTCAAATTTATATGTGAATAAAAATTGAGTGTCTTCATATTGTAAGGGAGGGTTATTAACAACTTGAGAAGTCTGTCTGGTACTAAAAGGCTAAAAGGTCTTCTAAGTAAAATTCCTGAGACAAACATGATTTTTAAGAGCGGGGATCAAAATTAAGATTTCACTGAGTGAAATTGTCACTGACGCTGATTTTCAGCCAAGATTATGTATATGCCTGATACATGCACATGTGTGTTTTCACTTGGTCAGCAGAGAGTTTGAATTTCTTATGGAGACCACCAACTTTGCTGGACATGTTTCAGTTCTGAAAAAAGATTGAGAGAAATGCATTTAACTCATTCTTGCCACAAGTAACATGAACAACGCATTGACGAAGGCCAACATCTATCCCCAGACACACACATCCAACAACATTACAACAGCAGAGTTAACAGGTGTAGCTGCAGGGAGAGTTTAGCAGAGGCTTTAATTAGTCTAACTACTGTTTTAAAGAGACAAATTTGATAAAGAGACAGGTATCTCACTGCACAAATCCCTATGTAATCTTATAACTGCCAGCAGCAAATGGGCATCACTGAAAATTCAGCCAAGCTACCAACATGTTGCTCATCCTCATGAGCCTGGGCTGTCAATTATCACACACAAAGCTCCCACCTCTTCCAGAAAGGTTTCCTAAGAACCACCTGTTAATGAAAAGCTTTAGATGAAGATCTGAAGACAATGGAGAAAGTCCATTCATCATAACTTTGGGGAAACTCGGGTTCAAAAGAAAGGACACAGAGATTGGTCTGCAAGTTGGAGGTTTTGTGATGTAAATGGGTCAGATTCAGCATTTTAGTTCCAACAAGATAATGAAAAACCGGTGGGTAACAGGTACAAGCACGATTTAATTTGTACTTCACCAAAACTCCACCGTAATTCATTAATGTATGTACCATTAAAAAGGAGTTGTAGGGGAATGAAATAAAAGAAGGTCTGATAGGTAGTGTTGCATTGATGGGTTCCGCTTGGTTGGTAACATCAAGTGGCAGAATGAGAACAGTTTTTAAGATATGATTAAATATAAATTTTATCAAAGGAGCAGTAAAACATTATAGCTTTAGGCTTTTTAAATTCTGTACACATTCTAGGATTCCAAAAATAAAGCTCCAGCTTCTTAAAATTGAATGTCTGCCTTGTATCATTTAAGCAAGCCCTCATCTGAGCTACACGGCATTTTTATCTGCAGGACCAACCCAGGAGGATTTAGAACAGCGACAGATTGGCCAGAGGGTGAGCTCTCTTGTACACAAACTATTAAGCTCCACCTTTACGCCTGGAGTCCTTCATATTTTTCTGACGCCTTTGAAACATGACCCACTCACAGCATGGACTGTGCCCTCACTTGGATGAAACCAAAGTCAAACCCTCATGTTACTGCAAACAGAAAGAGAAATACGAAGAGCCTGCTCAGCCCAGCACGGGCACAAAGCCTCCCTCCCACACTCGAGCATCACCGCCTACATCTCACATCGGGTTGGGTGAAAAAAAAGGATTTTCTTTAGCCCAGGCCTTCACAAGCAGCTTCTGCCAAGCAAAGCACGCTCTCACATCACACTTTCCCTTCTGGACCTGCACAAACCTCATCTGATGCTTTTAAATGCCATCATGATTCAAATAGCAAAGGACCATCCATGCTGGGTACCCAGGTTTGAGGATCCTTGCATCCTCACGCAGCACACCCTGTTAGTGTTGACACACCGATCCATTCAGACTCATCAAAACCAATAATCCCACCTCAGCCCAGTTTCTTCTCCGAGCCTGGCTGCTCCTAGAGCATTTCCCAATGCCTCTCTCTACTCTCCCTAAAAAACCTAAACGAAACACTCCTCTTCCCTTCACCCATTTTTGGGAACTGATTGGACTTGCCACTGTGAGTGTACATAATTACACTGGGGTTCAAAGAGGAATTTATTTTTCATCCCACACTTACTTATCAGTAAATGAACAACAATAAACACACAGAGAAGTAAAATCAGCCGGATATTTAATTATTTTCCTTGAATTTTTTTTGAAATGCTTGTGCAGTAGAGTTACCTAAGAACAACAACAGACCTATGAGAGTGAGATCATCCTAATTTAAGTCAGTGTGCGTTCTTTTGCTATTAAAAAATACCCACATTAATTAGTTCCTGCTCTAATTGCTACGAAAAATTATGAAAAAGAAAAAGAAAATAAGGTGCAAAGCACAGTACTGTTTACAAGTACCAGAACTATAAATAAATATTCAACATGGCCTTTTTAAGTCAAATACCCAGCCAGTTTTGAATAATAAAGCAGGACAAAGTCATTTACACAGAAAAAGCTAATGATTTCTGTATTTTGCTGCTGGTAAAGAATTGAAGGATAGCTGATTTGAATCTTCCTTCAATCTCCCATCAATAAAACAGAGACAAGGCAGATTCGAAAGCTGATCTGGGAGAGTCATGTTTTTATAATTGCTTTTTACCCTCAGGCGTTTGAAATCCAGAGGGTCACGAGTGCCTGTGTTAGTGCTAGAGCAGGCCGAGAGGCCCAGTCAAAACCCTGAGACACAAATTAATTTGTTTGTGGTTCTCATGTCTAATTTGGGGAAAGAGAAAACTCTTTGCCACTTTACAATGTTGTAATCTAATTAAAGGGAGATACATGTGAAATATTTATGCAACCTTTAGGAAAAAAGAGAGAGAAAAAATTTTTTTTTGCTCAGGCTCATTTGGGAAATTTTCTGAAATATGGGAATGGAACAATTTATAAAACAAATATAGAAAAACTGTGGACAAACCATTTGTTTGTAAAAATTATTTGCAAACTTTCAAAATAGGTTAAGTTAGACGTTCTTATTTTGAACCAGGAGACTCGCAAAATGGCAAAGAAGCAAACGGTGACTGCTCACCAGTGCGTCCACATTACAGCCAATATTACGTTGGAGAAGAAGCATTATAAGCATAACTCTGCCTAGAAAACATTTAAATTATGCTGTATTAAGGAGATATAAGAAAGGAAAGTGCTATCAAGGGATAAGCTTCATGGAAAAACAATTCAAGTTGCTCAATATTTTGCGTTCTCCAAGTGACATGCCTTTCCCAAGTAGTGCTCCAGTACAGTGTCAATCTGATTTATATAGTCAAAACCTAGAGTGTCTTCCCTCCGTGTAACAGGGTGGTAGTACATTACACTGAGATGCTGCCACATCAGGCTTATGTGTATTTTCCCCTCGCATTCGCATACGCAGCTCCAGCCCCGCTCAATTCGTTGTTACCACCCTAAAGTGCTTTCACAGAGCACCCTGCATACAACCAGCTGGGAGGAGACCAGGACCCTGCAGAAGAGTTAGGTGGCATCTCAGAGCCTCGCCAGAATAACACGATCTGGGATTTAACGGGCTAAACCCAGAAGCTTAAGGCAAGAATCGGTGAGTAGAGCTCCCGCCACGCTTCCCAGGCACCGGCTGTGCAACGCTGCTCTACAGCAGCACCATATAACACCCCCCCAGCCCAAATATTCTCCTCTGACACGTCCATAACCCATCCTGGGGACAGACCCTGGTTAGGGGACTGCAGTTCCACCGGCCTGTAGGAAGTCATATTAAAAGAGTACATGCCCTTTGTGTGGCTCTTTCTTTTTCCACTGGGGCCAGACCTCACTACGTAAAGGTGTCCTGCTACTTGAGAGCAATCCAGCTTCATGCTGGAATCCTTAAACCAACTGGAATTTCAATTTTAAAATTTCAGAGTCTGCGTTTTATGATGAAGCTAAAAACTACCATGTCCCAAGACTTTTTTAGCTGATAGTACAGGGAAAAATCCAGTCTGAGGACTAGAAAACTCAGAGTAATGTAAACACATGAATATTAAAACTCCACACACTTTACAAAGGAGAATTCGCTGCAAGGTGAAGAGATGCCGCTGTTTACAGCGCACTTTTCCCCAAACAGGGCAGCCTTCCCTTCATGTCGGTATCGCTAAACTCCATTTGGGTGAAAACCATCACACCACGTCTTGCCTCAGCACAGCGGCTGACCCTTTCCAAAGGTCCCTTGTGCTGCATAAAGTGTTTGCTTCCTTGGGAAGAACTTAATGAAAATGGACAGTAAATCACTTGATTTCAAGTTTGCATTTGTTTATTTGGCATCTGATTATAACCTGTCCATTTACCGTGTTTGATAGGTGATGGGACAAGCTCTTAGAGTGCTGGCTGATACCGACAAGCACTGGAAAGAGCAAAGGCTTTTAAAACTTTGCAAAATAAGTAACGGCCAGGCAAATATATCATCCCATCCTATGACTCCTGTCCTGTAAACATGTGTGTGGCCCTTAATCATACTAATAAAAGTGCTGGAGCCAAAGGGAATACCTGAATGAGAAGGATTTGGCAGGGCCAGGGCTTATTCCTCTAGGTTTGTCAGAGGAAGCTTGTCAAATAAACTGAAGACTGATAGCTGCTATATTTTCCCTTATTATAATCCAGAAACAACATACTTGTCTGAACAAAATAAAAATAAGTCCTCTTTGAGGCTACTCTGTTTGCCTTGACAGCAAGCTTGGGTTTTAAGCCAAGATTCCAGATTGTTTTTGTGAAAACATTTCCACTTGTCTGAAAGAGTATATATAATGGATATGTGATAGCAGTAATGCAATGCTGAAGTAATCTCCGGAGAATGCACGCATCTCCGGGGACGCCGTGCTGCACTGGGTACTACACACCAGGAAAATAAAATTGGTATTCTAACAATATGGAGAATGCCTCCGATTTGTACCTCGCAAAAATACCAGTCCTCATTTATAATTCAGCTGTAATGTGTGCTTTCCTTGTAGGAAGTGTTTTGCTTTTGGTAGGAAATGGAAGTGACAGTTTTGAAGGCTCTTTCTGACTTCACATGGGATCAGAGCAGAGAGTCGCGATGCCGTGGCACCGTGTGCCAAAAGCAGCTGGTGGGATGGGCAAAATACCGCAAAAAAACCCCAAACACCTTATTCTGGAAAATGGTTTCCTACGTATCCTCCCACTCGCTTTGTGTTAACTTTGAAATTCAATGTCATACCTTCTACTCGAACAAGAGGAAATAAAGTTAGGGGAGGGGTGGAAGTAAGCCCATTTGCAGGATGGTGAGGTTTTGTGACCCACGGCAGCACACGGGGTGCCAGGGAGAGGCTGTAATAACTCACAGCAGTGCTTCATGTGAAGCTGAAATTATCTTCAATCCCCAGATTAACACGCAGGATTTAGACCACTGGATGAGCGGGAGCACCAGGCTCCTGGTGGGATCCCTTCTGCCTCTGGTGTCTACACAGAGGAGGTCTAGAAGTACTTGTGTGAGCCAAGAAAATTCATAGTAGAGGGTTCTTCCATCCCGCAGGTGAAAAGCTAAGCCAGAAGCACTGTGTGGAAGCTGAAACGAGCTTCATTTTATTAATAAATGAACACTGGAGCAACTGATGCAATGAGTTTTCCATTCTTAGAAAACTTCTTGCTCGACATAATTTTGACAAAAGCTGCCGGAGACACAGGACTCCAAGGAGGGAGCGTGTGGGGCAGGGGCCCACAACTGCCTCTCCCCAGGTGCTCCCCACTTCTGACTAGAGCCCTTTGAGCTGCAGAAGTTGCTTTGCAAACACAGTTACACTGGTTACAAAAACAGATGACAATTTTCAAATTTCATAGGAAATACCAGCTATATCCTACTCACCTTATTTAATCTTAACAGCACAGCCAGGGACATGGGAGGACAGGTACAAATATCCAGCAGACCAGTTGGTACTGACAGAATAGAAAGGGCTACACCAGCCAGCAAAATAAAAATTGCAGCAAATAACTGAGTTTTACAGGGGAATGACAGAAGGTAGCACTGTAATGTATCTCATTCGAGTGCATCCAAACAGTATAATATTATTTTCCAGGGAAGTTAATGGGGTTCCCAAATATGCACATCTGAGGGCAGAATCTGGCCCTGAAGTTAACTATCTGAACGATGCAAATTTTAAATTTAAGACATATATCAAAGGTAAGCCTAACTGTTCAGTCATTTTACTGAATCCTGGCATAAGAAAAAGAATTCAATTTTAGAATCTGTCTGTAATTCAAAAGGGGGAGAAAACAGTGTAAAATATATTCCTTGAAGAGAGATGCAAGTTTCTCATTTATATTCGATCTCGGATGAGATTTGGTAAATGCAGGCCCTTCCACAAAGTGAATATTATAGTGAGGCCGTAACATTTTACTAACACGAATTCATAAGGTGACCCTGGAGATCAACAATAAAACAAAATTCCATAATAGACTTAAATAGCAAAAAGGTTTCGGTGTTTCTGTTGTCTACCCAAATATGTTTCACTCTGTACAGTTTTTCTAGGTGAATATTTCCCTATAATCTTTGCACGGGACCTGCAAAGAATAAAATACAGTTTCAATCAACTAAAATCATGAAGCATTCTTGATAGCTGTACATTAGCTTTTTACAGCTGTCTTGGTTTTTATACTGTCTCTTACAGAGTGGATTTCCCCCTCCCCATACCTATAAAAGGTAGGTAAATTAAACAAATTATGAACTATGCAGTGGTTGAATACTTTGTAAAATTGTAGAACCAGCTTTTAGAAACCTTTAATGCTCCATCTCCCAGAGGTGAAATGCCAGCCTCCATTCGGGTCTCTTTCAGTTGCCCTTGCCACTTCAAAATGTGTCTGGAAACAGCTCTGCAGATGGCCTCGTATGTTTTACAGGAAATATTACTTAAACATTGGAAAGGATCGAATTTCTCCTGTTAGGAATTACAAATCTGGATTTCATTTTCTCTCTGTTCCCCCCCCCAAACCATGGGAAAAAAATGTGACTGTTACATATGACACTAAGGAAGTATTCGGGATTTTTATTTTTTTTAATATGCCACTTGTATTGGAAAAAAAAGAATAAATCTTGGAAATGTAACCCGGTTAAATAAGTCCTTTTCTTCATATAAAATAGTAGCTAATCGAAAAGATTTCCCAAAAGCATCAAAGCTTTTTATATACTATGGTCTGGAAAACATATTGCGTACGATTTCTATTTTTGCTCTTATTCTTATGAATGCAAAAGATTAATAAACTTTTCTTTCAGTTTTGCAGAGAGAGTTTCTTAACATTTGAAGCATTTCTTACGTATTGACCTTGGTTTATGTATTCTGCAAAGATTCATTAAGCATATGGGGGTTCTATTGTCAGGAAAATGGTTAGCATTAGTAAAACACACAATTAAAATAGTAGCAGGTGATGTCAGTTTTAGTAGAGTTGACATTAATGACCTGTTCATAAGGGGCAATTTCCACACTAATGTCATGTTCTTTAAATGGAAATAGCCAGGAATACACATTTTCCATGTAAAATAACCCTTTTTGTAATTCATTAAATTCCCTTTCCCCCTATATTTAAGTAGACACCTTTCCAAGAGGGAGTAGAATTCCAAATAAAGACATAGGAAATTAAAATCAGGGTTCCCACAACTAGTCTATTTAATATTCATATTCAGGAAAAGATCCATAAAGCCTTTTTCTTATTTTTTATTAACAAAGGAAGTAAACTCCCCTTGACAGTCTATTTTTCCCAGCCGCATTCAAGAGGCAGTGCGCCACGACTGCCTTTGTTTCGGGCTAGAATTAAATATTATTGTATAAGAGCTAGGCAGAGATACATGCAGGAGGAGATTCCTGTTGTGCCCCAGATGGGGGGACCCATCTCTGTACCTGGATAGAGATGGGATTTGTGCCCGAATTCTCTCCATGGGTGGTCTAGATCTCGCGGAGCCCTTGGAGCCATAGCCAACATAGCGTGGTGCTGGAGCTATGGCCAACACGGTGCTGGAGCCGTGACCAATAGTGTTGCTTACTCTTCATTGCAAGACCT
>NC_068949.1:44421755-44491755 GCF_026419915.1 Harpia harpyja | reverse complement strand
GGCATCCTCTAGGACTAACTAGCCTTTACTGCTTCTTTTGCAGAGGGAGGTAAACCCCTCCCAGCAAAACTCCTGCCCTCGAAATACCTCCACTTCACCTCAGCTTGGATGAGCTCCAGGACAGACCGACCAGCGCAACACCGCTCCTCCCGCTGATTTGACGTGCTTTTAGTAAAAAAACCCCACATATCTGTCTGTACCCTTTTGGAAGTCCTTGGAAGGACTCCCTCACTAACATCAGAGGAGTTCATTCCCGTGAAAAGACACTTTTTTAACCTTACGAGAGAGAAGGTGCCTGCTAGCAAAGTCTCCCTTTGGAAGAGCAGCAACGTCTTTGGGGATACACGGCAGTTACAAGAGGCCCGTCTCTTTACAAGCTGGGTTTGGATGTGCCGTGCACATCTCGCACACCAGGAACCAGTGAACTTCACACGCTGTTTGTACCAAATTCTCATCAGCTGTGCATGTAGCACAGTACGTTCGGAAATGCCTTAATGAAGCACTAAGCATTTATTGAACTTCACTTACTTTAACTGCAGCTGGTAAAAGGTTTCCTTTATTGTCCAGCCCCAGAGGACAGTGGTGAAACCAAAATTTCCATGAATGTAAATTCCAGCTTCAGCTAATTTTGATGACAATGACTTCTCTTCTTTATGAGGTGCATAATGAGCCGGACCACAGTCTAGCCAAAAGCCATGACAAGCTCCAAGCATGCCCCAGTGGCTATCAGTGCTTTCTGTACCCAAGGTTTAAACGGAGACTGCCTCCAGCCAGCGTACATGAAGAACCGAGCTCGGCGATAGACAAATGACTCTTTTGTTTTACATTCTTTTTTAATTAGCCTCTTTTTAATGACCTGAGTTAATAAGTGTCAAAAGGTGCAAAACACAGCATGACTTCATTTTTAAAAGAGAGCATTTGCCTTTAATCTCATAAGTAAAGAAAGTGCCCTCTTTAAATATCAGCTTCAAATCCAGATATTATATTGTAGGGTATAACAGTTTGCTGTGTACGGTGAATTCCCCATCTCCCGCTCAGACAGCTCAGTCTCCTCAAACCCAACTGCACAAACCCGCCTGGTGATGATCATGCTCTCCATTTTACCAGCACGTCTCTGAATTTAAATGCTATTTCAACTCCAGGTTGCTAAAGCATTGATTAAAAAAATATTTGAAAGCTTATCTGTTTCCTAAAGTTCCCACATCAAGACTGAGACCTAGAAACAAAATTATTTTAAGAAGAGAAAAACCATCAACTGCAACTAAAAAGGAATAAAGGATCCTGCTGAGAGCAGTAGGATTCCTTTTTTAATTTGCCATGAATTTAGAAATAAGGCTATTTTACTTTTTATGCTGCTATGTTTTCCCATGGGCGGCTTATCCCAAAGAAGTGGACAAAACCCCTCCAGGTGCCACATTCCTCCTGTTTTCCCAGAAACCTCCCCTCTGCCTTTCCTCCTGGTATTTTTGTGTCCTCCAACTTGTTGTTTTAAAAAGGCATTCGAACACAAAGATGAATTAGTGCTTTTGTCGGCAAAACTTAGCAAAAGCTGCACATTACTGGTAATTTTTGTATGTATTCAACACATACTGCGCCTAGACGGACCAAGGTTCTGCTGTGCAGGATGCTGCTCACCCCTGGCAACTGGATGTGCCACTATTTGATGTTATGGGCTGAGAAAGCCTTCTTTCCTTGCACCCCCAAAAAACCTCCCGGGAGATCCAGGGTGCCACGGCGGGGTGAGCACGGTGGTGGCACGTCCCCACGGGCACTGCTCCATCCTAGCGCAGTCCCAGGCTTTTCTCTAACGGAGGCTGCCAATCACGCTACATCTTGCCAAATTATGTGTTGATTTTGTAATGCAGACTAATTTCCACCAGAGATTACTAAGAGGCTAGGAAAGTCATTTTCAGCTCCAGCGATGGATAGGCTGCAACCCCAAACTGAAAGCCTCCAAATTTGGGGGAGGCTCCGACGTGGACCTTGAACAGGGTTTGTGGCTCAGCCTTGAAACCAGGGACAGGATTTAAATCCCCGCTTCCTGGGGTGAAAACGCAGGAGACTAATTCACAGAGTCACTCGACTTCTTTATAATATTGATCTTTTCCTGCAGCTAACAAAGAGAAAATTGTCTAAATGCTACAGTACATCTACACAGAAACACACAGATCATAAAATAACACAGGCACTTTACAACAATACCAGGGGTCTCCACAGAGCTGCCTCAGCTTCTCCTCTCTACCAAGAAATTAGAGTTTTGGTAATTTTTACTGCAGATATATCGCCATGTCATGCGTAAATGTATGCCAAACTACAATACAGAAATAAATACACTCGCAAATAATTAAAAACGTGACATGAAAGATTGAGTTTGTGTCTTTTCTTTTTTAAGACAATCACTTTTTTTACCGTAGAGCTAAATATTCCCGACTTTACTGGGCCAGGGTCATTAAGCGAGAAGGTATACTACAATAATAAAATTATCAACAGAGCTTTTGACAAGCAGTCATGTGCTTGTAAATGAAATTTATTTAGGTGCCACTCAAAACATTGTAATTAAGAGGTACAGAATGTATTACCAGATGGTTCCTGTTTAGTATCTATTTCCTTTAGAGAACAAGGTGATTAGAGAGAGCACTAACTTGTAACTGAGCACCAAACACCCCACAGGCCTGATCCAGAGCCTGTTGCAGTCAATTAAAAACTCCACTTGACTTTCACGCCAGGAGAATCAGGTCCACCCACTATTTATTTCCACAAACACAATGTTTGGGGGTTTTTTTTGTCCCTGTGAAACTTTCTTGCATTTTGACAAATAACTAACATATATATCCATGGAATGGCGTTGGCTGTTCAGAACAGTGACATATTTACTGATCTTAAATACATCTAATTAAGACCTTTAATCAAACTCTCCTACATTTAAATAATTGAAAGGTAGCACTAAACAACAAAAAGGATCTTTCACTTTCAAGCACAACATAGAAGTATAGATATCCCCTTGAACATCAGTGATTCAGGGAAGAGAGACCTTTTATACACATGAAATAAACTCCAACAGCCAAAGTGAGACTTTGTTGCTCTGTTCTTTTCTACCCCTTTGCACATAATCTCCATTAATCATTATTTAGTTCTATGATGTCACAAATATTTTGATTTTTAATTCACAGTACTGGGATTTCCAAAGTCACATTAAATCCTTTTGGAGAAAAAAGTTAAATGTACACTGGGAAAACATAAATTCTTTTTAAACAGAAAATATTTTCCAATGGAAAATGGAAAAATCTTTTCAGCAGAACAATTTATTTATTGCAATTAACTGGAGGGGGTCACTCACCCCTTGCTAGTCTAAGTAATCCCACTGAAGCCCCTTGCACTTCTCATGTAAACAAAAATTGCAAATTCAGTTCAAAAACCTCAAAAATCAAAGCCTTGCAAGGTGCTTCTGAAACCCATCAGCCCCATGCTTAACTCGAGGCACGCAAATAGTGCTGTGCTCACTTCAGTGAAATTACTGATATGTTTGAAGTTAAGCACATATTTGAGTACGTCGCACCACCAGCCTCTGCACTTTTCTAATGGAGACAACATGTGTTCCTCTAGTTTCAAAGCGAACGGTATCAGAGCGACATCCTCAAAGTTACGTCTTCTGCCGTCTCTATAGATGCCTATATGGGACCTCACACACTCTGAACCCTCGCAGCAGATTTCTGCAGCTGGTAACATGATTTCTGCGCAATCTACTTTTACTGATTTATTTTTCTCAGAATGTCACCCTCGAAAGGTAAATATTAGCATAAGGATTGGAAGTTCCCTCCTACACCCAACGTCTCTGAGGACATTAAGAAAAACTAGGAGGTGTAGTCCCACTCTCACCCCTGCAAGGAACTGGGTGCTGCGTCCTGGCACCCACAACGGGGAGTTCCCTGGCACCCTGCAGCCACACACTGCACACGATTTATTGTACTTCGCTGTATATAGCATAAAAAAAGGTACGTAGGAGGTATGCACCCCTGCAGTGCCCCTGAGTGCAAGGAGAGCTGCAAACCCAGCAGGCACCAGTGAGCTGTTCCTGGTCCATACCGACGGCAGCAGCACCTGATGGTGGTTCCCAGCTCCTGCTCGCTCCTGCAAACGAGGGTGTTTGCTGACCCGAGGTTTCACTGGGTGGAGACTGCAGGCTCCAGCCTGCACTTTGGAAGTGAAAATGGGAGTTAGATTTGAAAACTGGTTTGAATTCCTTAAACCAATGTTGACTTAGGAAAAAACGTCCATGTCTTCTTTTAAAAAACAGCTAAAAAGAAAGAGCTCAGCCTTTAGCATAAGTGTGCACCTACTACTTAAAGCAAAGCCGGCACGCTGAAGACAAATTTTTGCCCCTCTTAAAAACCCAGCTTCAAAAATACAATAAACTGTGTCGTACTATGATTCACCACTATGAAAGACGGGATGGTTTTAGCTGCCCCTTTCCCACCCAGTCTCCCCGTGCGCACACTCGGCACGTCCCGCAGCAGCAGGTCGGTGAGGTTGGTCTCCAGCTCAACTCCCAGTTTTTGCAGGAGGGCGGCAGCGGAGCCACGGCGCTGCCCTTCCCCGCTCATGGGCACATAAGCTCTTCCTGAAAAAGTGACACTGCTCAACTTCCTATTCAGAGGAAAATATTGTGTTTGTTACATGCCAAGTACAAGTAATGAAAAAATATATAGGTGTGTTTGTATATATACAGACAGAGAGGTAACCTGTGGTCTTAATTACTTCAACCCATAAACTAGGTCATGCAGAGCCCATTTTTTAATTCTATACATTCACTTAAACTTAGATAAAATATAGCAGGTTTTGGAGAATTTGTCCTGTGCAGTGTTTTGAGTCCCAGCGAGTTTCAATTAGTTGTCCTCATTCCATCAAACTAAATTTAGTCCAGGCATATCAGTTGCGAGTTGTAAACTTTCTTCTTTTTCATCAAATGAACCACAGCACGTAATAACTTCTTTTTTTCTTTTAGAGAAACAGAACTGTCCTAGGAATTTAAATTTTCCAAAGGCAGTTTTGATCTAGAGTAGATTCCCCATTTATTTGTCAGAATAATATCCGGAGTCCTGGTCCGTACCATACATTGGCAGAATTTTATGATACACCAGATGGGTCAGGATGAGTTAGGAAACCACCCACCCAAATATTTTTCATATTCAGTGATCATTTTTAAGTTTTACCAGTCCACTATACTACCAGCATGCATTTATAAGTAACTAAAGCCAATAAAGTGGATAGCTTTCGACACTTTCCCCATATCGAATAGAAAGCCCAGGACTGCTTTTCTCCAGGTCACACAATACCAAGAACATTTAAACCAGTTTTTTCTTAGGCTGTGCAAACTTTAATTTCAAACCAAATAATCCTCTCTGTATTCCAAGCACTTTTTTCCCTCTGACACATTTTAATGACAATAATTTTGTAAATTGTCAATACATAATCATATCAGCTCGTGCCTGCTTTTCAATCGGCACCTCCAGCTTGCATTAATTAAACAGCCTGCCTGACACCGTATCATCTTCGTAAACAAACGAAGTGAGATTTTCAGAAGCCGCAGTGTGAACTCTTTTCTGGAAATCGGTTATTAAGCTGCAGGTTTCTGTTTCATTTGCCTGCCTTTCACTTTAAAGCAAGCAGCAGCCACTGAGAACACAATAATGAAAGAGGTCATGGAGCACCAGTTGTGCATGAAAGATGCGAAAATTTACTGCAAATGAGACAAGAGCAGTAAATTCATTTTTATTCAAATTACTGTCATCATACATTACCACTTCTCCTGTAAACATTGTGCTTCAGACAGTGTGACAGCATATTATTATTTGCGAGATTATACTATTATTAAGCTATTAACATGTCACCTCCTGCTTGAAACAATGACTCAGCTTGGTACTGCATAATAGGACAAGTTAGGGAGACAAGGCGAGGTGACGGAGAGGTTAGTTGTAAGAAGGGAGGCCATGCATAGAGTGACAGCTGGCACTTAAAGGCTAACATTTATTCAAAAGAGCCCACATAATGAAGATGCGATTCGCTTTTATTTACATACTGTACCCATCCGCTTTCCATAAACTAATCCTTTTTCCTTCTGTCCACGCAAGACGCCCCTCAGCTGCTGTAACGAGGACTGAGGAGTCACCTTTCCCCCCAAGCTGAAAAAAGTCAGTGAGTAAAGTTATCGGCACGGCAGAAGCCCAGCATCGCGCGGGGACGACGGCCGCGGCTCACGCGGGGAGATAACGTGCCGCCCGGCCACCCTCTCCCCTCCTGCCAGCGGGGATGCTGCAAGTTATCCTATAGGTATTGCCTCCAGGTCCCCGACAGGTTGCTAACGATTAAAATTTCATAGTTTATAGGCTTCAAAGGCTTCCAGTGCAAAGTTGCAGCACAAAGTCGCTGCGGCACACGGATGGTTTACTGCCTCGTGCTGCAGTCGCCGTCGATGCCAGCCCAGCGGCAGGGCTGTGCTCCTCCACCCGTCCTCGCAGCTCTTCTTCAATTTTACCTTGAGTTTTACGGGCGTTTGGCAACCGTGTGGCTCCCTCGCAGGGCTGCTCCAGCCCTTCAAACATTCAAAGCGCTTCTTCTGCAGCCCTAAATGAAAGATCAACTACTCCACCTTATGCTCTGATTTATTTCCCTTCTACTTGGATTTGCCCTCCTTCCCTGACCTGTTCTTGATGAAGTTGAAACCTGTTTATGTAAATATTCTTTTTCCAGCCTTTGCAGCAATCTTGGGGGAAAAAAAGTGTCATTTTGTGAAACCAAGTAAACACCAAGCTTTGTTCTAAATTAGTTGGGGAAGTGCCTTGTGAAGTAGAACAAACAGAGAGAGACATCAGCGAGTTACTAATGATCCCTTGTCAGGCTCACGGAGAAGCCGCAGACGCACAAGGTTTTGAAGCCTCCAAGGTTTGGGTTCCCACGTGTGGGATGCGATGAGAGCCACGATGCGAACGACGCTTCCTAAGCGCAGCCCTTACAGCCCTTAGCGCTACACCAGGCTGGAGGAAGGCAGGCAACTTTGACGTCTTGAAAGCTCAGGCAATAAGTATTGGTTTGTTAGCTTTACCCATAAACAACAAAATGACTTAGAAATATGGATATGCAAATGTCCACAAGACGTTAAATTTAAATTTCTCAAAATTACAAGGGTGGTGATGTTTGCTGAAACCACTGCTGCGTACCTACGTATTAAAGGCATAGCTGCTTACCACGAGAGGAGACTTCCTCTTTTCCCCTCCCTCTACTCTGTTTTCCCTCTTTTTTATTTCTTTTCTGGTTTGAATCTTTCTACTGCGTATAGAGTAGGATACAGAGAGGTGGCATCACATCTCTGGCAGTGGCCCTGCATATCTACTCTCCCTGAACAGAGTAAATCCTCTTCTTTTACCCTGCATCGTCCCCCTCGTTCTCTGAATTCTTCTGTAGTACACCAGCACTGTTGAAATCGCTCCAAAATCTCTTTCTTTGGTAAAATACGAGGTCAAAGCCTGCCCCTGTTCTTGCAAGTACATCTTGCGAGGTGCCCTCCCACAGCATAGTGGCTGAGCCCAGGCACTCCCCATCCCTGGAAATTGCACAGATTAAAGCCATAATAATAAAAGTAACCTAAAATGGAAGTTTAGACAGTCTGAGCTCGGTGTGCCTCACTATTGCCTGTTTCCAGGGTGTTTCCATTAAACCGGACTGGATGAGGCTGTCTGGGTCTTCCCTTCCGGGCCCTTTCTATTGCAGACAACATGTCCTCTAATCCCCTGTCATCGGGCTCCGCTTTAAGAGCCGTTAGTGGTTTTTCACATCGTTACCCACATATGGAGTCTGCTCCACAGCCTCACTGCTTTGATATCAGAAACCTTCTCCTAACTTTCTAGCCTCCGTGTAGGTGCAGGTAGCTGGTGCCTATATGTTGTGGAGCCAACTTTATCCCGGAGACCTCTTTTCCCTCTCACTTGAGCACAATAATCATGTAACTTAGCATCAGTAGTCTACAATTTCACCTCTCGCTTCTCACAAACAAGAGGTTTTCTTTCAGTAAATATGCACTTATTTGCCAACACAGTTTTCCCTTTGGTAACGTCACCCTCATCCATCAGTTAGTTTTTTCAGTCCGCCTCGACATGCTTTGTCTTTCTTTGCCATGGAATATCCTGAACTGTCAGGATCTCCTGACCCTGATGGTGAAAACGTCCTCACTACCACAGATCAGCTCTCCTGGCTCCTTTGTGGACATGTCCTGGTCAGCAATTACTGCATTTTATCACACAAGCAGGGCTGGTATTGACCTGCTTGTTATTTTAGGAGAATAAAGTACTCTGCAAGGTCATCCACAGAATTCAAACTAGTCCAGCGAAGTTGGAAGCAAGATGCTTTGTGCTGTTGCTTCATTGCCCTTCATTATTACCCTTTTTTTTTTTTTTTGAGCCATTTGCCCTTTGTGGGTACCATCCTTGTCCACCTACCATCTCACGTGTAGTAAAACAAAAAATCAGATCCGAGAACCTTAGGATTGGCTCCTAAACCATAATGAGACCCATAGACTGCAACTATTCTCTATTTGCTGAATGCATACAAAATAGCACCACCTTATGCCTCTACTTGCTCCAGTAGCTAAATAAGAGCTCGGGGGACTGATTTGTGGTGTCAGTTTTTAAAATCTTAACTACAAGAGATATACAGACCCCTGCTTCCCATCAACATGAATAAAGTTGGACAAAACTCAGAATAAGAAAGACTTTCTGTGGTTTTTAATCTGGCCAGTAATCACTGCTCTTAGGCAATGCAGCCCAGTGCACTAACAAAAGATCAGCACAGGAACCATTAAACATTGAATTTTCCCAGTGCACTGCAAATGCACATATAAACACTGAGTAACCTTAGGCTTAATCAGGGTTCAAAACACAGTTAAGCACCTCTTAAAACACTTTTTTGTTTACACTGCTGCAGCTTAGACTTGCATTTCCTTGCATGGTATCACCTACATCCGCAGTCTTAATTTTTAACCAGGACTGAACAAGAGTGCAAAAATTGCTCTTAAATAGAAATCAGTGATATTCTAAGAACACACAAAAATCACAAGGGAAAATGTGGGTAAAAAACTTACAATTATAAGATCAGTGCAAAAACTAGAACTAGTCTGCATTTCCCCAAGCACAGCCATAGATTATTTAGGCTGCAAGAGCAGTATGATCTTGTGTCCTTCACACTTTCATCATAATGGCTAACAGCAGTGGTTGTCCCCACACTTAATAATACTGTGCTGCGAATGTATGCTGCATTGTCCAAACACAAAATATGTCTAAGTCTAACAGCAATAAGAAAAAAAATAATACTGCAGGTAGTAGCTCAGGTGCAGACACTGTGCAGATATCAGCAGTGTGCCAGCCAACAAAGGAATGGTCATTTGGGCCATGATGACAAATATTTGATCTGATTTATCAAAGAAGCAGAGGGTTTTACGAGACCAAATCAAACCAATCTGCGATCCCCCCCTCCCCACGCACAGTCATATATGTATTTATATACACAGAAACCACACGCAGCATTTCTTCACATATTCAAAGCCAAGACTACAAGAGGGGGTGTTTTTTTATTTTTTTAATCCAAATATCCTCAAACCCCTCTTCTCTGTAAAAAAACTAGCTGTTCTCTCACGGAGAGGTGATGGCGGAAACGCACGAGGAGCTGCGCGAGGCGGCGGTGTGGATTTTTCTGCTCCCTCTCTTGCAGTCCCACCGATCCTGCTCCTCAGGACCGTGAAGCCTGTTAAAAGCTGCTGAAGGGGAGTCACCAAACCCACCGCCGCCTGCTCTGACGGGGGGATCTCATGTGTTCGCCGCTGATTAGACTACATTATTTCTATTATCCTATTGGGCTTCACACTAGGAATAGAGGCACTTGCCCTTATTTGAAACTAGCAGACACCAGGAGAATTTGCTGATTGCTAATGAGAAAGCTAAGGTTTTGTTGATATCATCTGGGACGTTCTTGCTGTGGTCTGCTATTAAGATCTGGAGCTCTACATAACACACCATATTAAGCAGGCAGTGACTTTATTATGGGATCAGTATAACTTTTCATGTCTGGTGTACTCCTAAAGCCTAGGCTAAAACACCTTTTTCCAGAATATGAAACATAATATCTTGGTGCTAGCTGCATTATTTAAAAAGGGGCAATGTGGTTCATAACTTTACATTTATTGCATACTTTTAAGCCACTTGACCCATATAAATATTACTATAGAGTTGCCCTCAGTTATTAAATTCTTATTGCTTATAAAAAGGGCAGCAGGAAGTATATAATCTATAGACTAAGGTGTGTTTTTTTTAAGGGGGAGAGGGAAGAATAAAAAAGGAGGAAGGCTGGAAACAAATGTGTTTTGATCCTGTCCATAGCCTTGAAGTTAATACTTTTTCTGGCTTAAAGCAAAAGTCTGTTTATTTAAACTTCAAGAATTAGGTACTAGCATAGCAAGTAGGTCCCTACCTTCTCGAAGGAGAACTGGAACCCCCACCTCTTAAAAGAAATTGTTTGCAGAAACTTTTCGGTCTTTATTACAGTCAAGGCCAGGTAAAAACAGGACACAAGTATTTGCTGCAGTTCCCGCGTGGCCCAGGCTATCCGAGGAAAAAAACACGCTGCTTTTTGGGCTATTTTGAGATGTTTCTCGTGGGCCGGCACGGTCCAACGCAAGCCGTCCTCCGGGCTGCAAGCCCGCCGGTGCACGCTCGCACCCTCGGACTCTGTTTTGCACACTCACGCACGCTCGCACACGTGTGCCTGGATGACAGCGAGGACAACACATTAACATAGGTAATTTTACTTCAGAGTTGCTTGGGGCAGAACCTCTAGACCTAGAGGTTACTGCTGTCAAAGTAGGACCTTTTTCTTCCTGTCACTTCTTTCAGAGATGAAGGGAAAGATTTCCCTTAGCCTACAGCATTTAGCGTGCAAACGCTCCACCACAACATTTTGAAACTATAGAAATCATGAAACCAGCCTGTGACCTTCCATTTCAGTGACAGTACAGGAATCCCTTGAGCAGTGGAGGCATCCTCTGATATTTGGAAAAGTGTCATGTTTTCTTTACAGAGAAAACTGTCATATTGTTGTTGGCATAAAATACAACACTTCCTGGAGTTGTGATTTCCTTGTTTGCTACAAAATGTCACCTGGGCAACTGACATGTTTTTGTTTTGCTTAGAGCAACTTCCCACTTATGATATTCAAATCGAGTTGATATTGATACCTTAAGCTGTGCTGAAAGGAGCGGCAATTATAGACATCTGAAATTCCTCAAGAAAAAGGCAGTTTAGCTAAAAGACGTGGACCCTCACGACAATGGCAATCTGGCTGCAAGTTAAACACAGCCCTTATATAATTTGCAACCTATTGATGTGCCAGGCAGTAATTCTCCAGCAGGAAAAAGTCTGGGGAAGAAGCAGGCTCAGATAAATGAGATGCTTTCCCAAAATAAGCAACTGAGTGTTCAGTGGAAAAAAAGAAGGAAAAAAAAGAAAAACAAAATGCTCAGCCTGAAGCAATAAGTAGAGCTGACTAGAAAAGTATGGGGCTTTTAAATCATCCCTGCACTTACATCTTAAAGTACAAAAGGATTTTAATCTTAGCTAGCATAGCCTTATTATAGCATTACTTTTGGGGGGACAACTTTAACCTTTGGGTCAGGAGGATTGCTTTGCTTTAAATACCAGAGTTCTTTTTTGACATCATTAAATAAATTAATAACAGTTAGTATTTATAATTTTGAATACTGCAAGCAGCAACTTTGACTGAAATTCAGGGTGCTGAGAGGTGTCACTTCTTTTTGCACAGCTAAAGAGCTGAAGGGAAGAAAATTATATTTAAAAAAATTCCAAATGGTTTCAAATCAAGAAAAAATTAACTCTTTAATTACACAATGCTGCCATAGTTAGGAAAGTTAAATTGCCAGCTTCAATCACACAGTCTGAAGCAGCAGATGATCTTCAAAGTATATTTCACAAAAGGAGCAGAATGGGTGCTGGACTATTCAAGGCTTATTTAACATTTTCCGTGAGGTTTCTTTGCTGAAGATGTCTTAATGAAAAATAAAGAACAAAGTGTTCACCTTTGATCTGGGCAGAGGAAAGAGGGTTGTATTTATTGCTTTCCAGTAAGTAGTTAATGATACCAGTTTTGACGCATGGGTGTAAAATATAAACAAACTTAAGTAAACACATGGATATCTGTATGTCTAGATATGTTTATCTCTAAGTATTACAGAGATTTTTCTCTGTATGAGCTCTGGGTGAAGCTACACAGATGCGGAAACAGAATAATTACTTCTCAACAGAAACAAAAAAAAGATCCTTTTTAAGGCAAAGAGAGCCTATTGTGTTTGAAGTTGTAATAGAAAAAAAAAAAATCCTAAAATTATATCCATTTAGCAGATACCCTGCTTCATTTAGGAACTCTGTCTTTTAAATGAACAAGCAATTTTTTTAACAGATTTACATGTTTTGTAAAATATGTCAAACAAACTAAAGAGAAGGTCTCCTAATTACTCATCAAACAGACTCCAGTCAGCGGGGAATGCAGCTGGAGTGATATGTTGCACTAATGTTAGGGCAGACCCGAAATATTTCCTCTTGGAAAATAACAACGGCAGCAGCGTCGGCAGCAGCAACACCCCGCTCAGCAGCGCCTGCGGGCTCGATCCTGCCAGGACGGACGCGCATGCCGGGCGCTGAGCGCATGAGCAGCCCAGGCATCGCCGGGAGGTCAGCTGGGGGCTTAAATCGAACCATACGCATCACCCTTTTGTAGAAGAAGCAACGTTACACGTCTTTTTTGCAACGTGCAGGACGTTAAACCTCCGCTATTTAGTATGCAAGTGATGAACAAAGTTTCATGTTCACGCAGAGTCTTTTTTTTTTCTTTTTTTTTCCTTCTTTTATTAAGTATCTACCGCAGCCAGATTTCCACGGAAGGCTAATTAGAAAATATACAGAACTGCTTCCTGTTTTTAATGTGGAATTATATTAGAGACCATTTGGTAGGAACAGGAGAAAAGTCACCATTAGGCATATTAATGACTGTCCCTTTGAACAAAGCTGCTCACTCCTCTCGGCGCTGGAATTCATTTGAAAATAAGAATACTGCCGAATTAGTGGCCTTCTTTTCACATGCAGTACAATGTTATCTGATATTATATATATACAGATTTTGCTGGCGCGGTAATCGTAGTGAAATTCCTTATTCCTGCATAATTGTTATAACGCAGGGCCCTCTTCTCCTGCTCTCCCTCTTCAGCCAAAACTCTGACTCACTTCAATTGGGAATTTTTTCTAGGCAACAGCTCTGGCATAGGGCTCACGGTTTGTAACTCTTCATGTCTCCCCTAAAGGGAGCAAGCGATGTTTGGCACATCCCCAGTGCAAGACATTTTTAAAGGTATATTTAAGACATGTGTATCGTACTGCCAAGTATATGTGGCAGAGTTAAGAGCAGTCTGTAAAGGTTTGTGAAAATCCACAGCCTAAACTGGTCTGACCCTCACCGACTGTCAGCCTCGCTCCTCTGGCAATTATTAAATTTAGAGAGCTCAGATTGCCAGTCTGGAGTAACTATTACGTTGAATAATTATTCTTATGTGCACCCCGATAGCTGCAAACAGAATCAGGCCGATAATTTCACTGTAGCCAAGAGCAGAATTGGACCCGTAATTGCCACTCTCTTCTGATTTATTCTGTAATTCGTATTTTCAACAATATGCAATCCATTAGCAGTACAGAAAAACATGCAATAGCTACTTGGGTGGACTTAGGATTCTTGGGTTGCTCTCAGACAGATGGCTTTTTTTGTGATTTTTTTTTTTTTTCTTCCCCCCACAGTTTGCTTTCACTTGTATTGGAACTGGTTTAGTACTTCCATAGGATTTTTAAGATAAGTAGAAGGATTATTGGTCACGCTCCTTGAAATTCATCACGGAGCGGTGCTGGCTTTGACCGTAGCTCGTTATTTGTTGCATCTCTCTAAAGTGGAATATGTTCAGGACATGCACCCTTCAAAGGTTTGTAAAGAGGAAAACAGTCTCAGCAGAATCTGCCTTCGCATCAGCTCCTGTAGGGTCCTTAAATAACTTCTCTCCAAGATGGCAATATTTCAATATTCTGCTAAAAGATCCTTGTTAACAGGAGGGACCCCGGATCTCATAACTGGGTTTTTATTACAAATCCCAGGGATGTTTGTTCTATAGATACAAAGGAAAACTTCTGCTGTCTTGACTTTTTTTAAGGTAAATGTTTCAGGGGTTGTGTTTTTTAAACTATGTACGTTTGGTAAATGCAATTACCTACCTTCTACTAGCGGAACTTTATTTTCTTCCTTTATAGTAATATATAGATCTGAAATTCCAAGGGTTTCTGGTGCTTTTCAGCTGTCACCTCAAGTCAAAATCATGGACTTCAGCTATAAAAAAAATTATATATAATAAATTTAACTTGACCTAACTGAAGGTTTTTAAGGCGAGCGGGTATTTTTGACATTTAAAAAAAAAAAAAATTACTACGACTGTATTATCGACACGTCTCCTCGCTTCTATTTATACCACAAAATAAACTGTTCTCCAGAATGTGGTCTGAAGTTCAGTCCCTGCTAATATCTGTGACAGACGGTGCTTCGGAGAAGACACTTTGAGAAAACGCAAAAGACACTTTGCAATGTTTCAGGTCATAAACCGAAACCACATAACGCGATATACGATACCACCTATATGTCCGCGCACATCCATAGGTATTGTTTGATTGCGGAGCGAGCCCCCCCACCCCGTTTTCGCAGCCTCCCGCGCAGTCCCGCCTGTGCCGAGCGCGGCCCTTCGGCCCGCGTTACGGATGAGCCCCTGTTTAGCGCTTACCGGGCTATTTTATACACCCAAGTAAACTTTCATACTCCGGTTCAAATTTAATCAATTTTTTGTTTTGCAGCCTTTTGTAGATTGAGTCTTTTGTTAAGAAAGGACGTCTTGTTTCCAAAACACGCCAGAAGTAATCGCTGGCATCAGAGTGCCACCAAAAGGCAGGAAAAGAAATCAGCAGCCAGGCACTGACCTTTGCAGAGACAGCTAAGGTTATGCACATAACATTTGCTTGTTTACTTTGCAAAATAAGCAATGAGTTGGAAACTCCTAGCTTAGCAAGCGTCTCACTACACCTGAAAAGCAACACTGACAACAACAGCAAAACCCCACGGTTGTTCTTGGGTTTGCTGTTGTTGTGCGTGGAGGCTGTTATCTGCTCCGCTCTATATCTATCATGATGCAACTTTAATAACGTTAGCCAAGACTGCTCAGAAAATCACAGCTGTAGCTGGAGGCAAAAGAGAAAAAAAAAAAAATAAAAGGAAAGAAAGAAAGAGGGGGGGAAAAAAAAAAGCTAAAATGAGGTGCTTCTCCCAAGCCTCACCTAGTGAGCAGAGTATTGGCTTATGCGTGAGAATAAGCAAACGAATCGATCGCTGCAGTAGGTTGATGGCTACTGGTCGTTTTGATGGATATGACGGTAAAAAAAAAGTCCAGATTGGTTCACAGTGGACCTCAAACCATGTCAGCTAAAACCAAAGAGACAAAAAAGTGACAGCTGCGGAGAGTACACTGCAGGCAGTCAATGGTTCCTGTGATTTATTGTTCCATCTGCCTTGCCGCTGTGAGGACAAGTTCCCCCTGATTTGGTTAAAATGAAAAGGACCTCAGAGAGCACAACGTGTTTTTTGAAAATGTGCAGAAACTATTTTTTTATTTCTTGATTTATGTGCCTTTCCCCCTCCATAATGTTTGCACCAATTGTTACCCAATAATGCTTACTGAAAAATGTGAAGCTTCCCAACCACTAAGAAATCCTCCAGACCGCCCCCACCCCTCCACCCCATCACAAAAAGAGAGGGGAAAAAAAAAAAAGGAAAAAAACCTTACCAAAAAAAAAATACCTGCATAAATAACCCACGCCGTCAAACGCAAGCCAGAAAACTAGTTTGTCTATTTTTCAACCTTCCTGCTTTCGAATTAACAGCCGCGTTTCGGAGTCTGTGAAGCTGCCAGGCTGCGAGGCGGTTAAAAGCCGGGCTCGGCAATGGGTGGTGTGTAACCATTTAATATATTAGAGAGTTCAAACCCGGATTATAAATTTGCCTGAGCCACCCAAGCGCTATGGCCAACAGTTTTCGATTAGCGGAGGGTATTGCCGGAGCTCAGCCCTGCCGCTTGGGTGGAGGGGACGGAGCCTTTGCTGTGTTTACACACCAACTTTTTTGCCGTTCCTGACTTGAAAAGGAACATTTCCTTCATGCGGTTGATATAGCTTATTACCCCATTAAAGAGAAGCACCACACGACACTTCTGTCAGGGTAACACCGAGGCCTAATCAACACTTGGAGGTGTAACACAACACAAATAATCTCGCTCCTCGGGGAAGCCGGAGTAGCAGCCTGAGAAACGCTCGGGCTTTTCCCCAGGAGGATTCAAGTATGCCATAGCAGAAATATGGTTAATGTTTTAATACATTTATGGAGCATAAATCATAAATGAAGCATTAAGCATCCGGTGCGCTCTCAAAAGTTTTAACAAATACGAGCAAATTGAATGAATCTGGTAGAGCGAGGTATCGATAATTTTCCGTGTGTATCGCACAGTGGGAAAAAAAAATGGATGCGGGGCCTCCGAGACCCGCCGCGTCCTCGCATACGTTATAATTCCCCACTTAACGCCGCACGAGCCCGTAAACCCACAAGAAGTGAAGGGAAGGCTCTTCCTCTCCCCCCTCCGAGAAATGTTTCATGCAGATCAGCAAATTTTCAGCAAATTTCCCATGAAAAGGCCGGCCGGGGCCTGCGGTGCGCGGCGAGGCGCGGGGTCCCCGGCGGCCTGACCCCGGCGGCGGCCGCTTCCTGGCTCCAGGTTTCCTTCGGCCTCGCAGGTCCAGCCCGGTGTCAAAAGCTGGCCTTGTCTCCTGTCTCAGGATGTTGGTTTTACCTCTCAAGTGTTTCCTGAATTTGCAAAAATTCTTGGGTGGTTTTTTTTTTTTTGTCGTTGGGTTTTGGGGGTTGGTTGGTGGTTTGTTGTTTTTTTTTTTTTTTTCTGGCGGTTGTCTGCAAGCGGCTTAACGTTCAAAAGCTCATTTACCTTTTCCAGGGAGGGAGGGGAGGAGGAGGGAGAAAAAAATATAAAAATGAAAAAAAAGAAGAAAAAAAAAAGAAAAGGAAAAGAAAAGCGAGAGAAAACAAGAAGGAAAGAAAGAGAGAGAGAAAGAAAAAAATTTCTTAGTCGCTACTGTTGAGCAGGGGGTTTTCTCCCGGGACCAGTTCTACTTTTGGAACATGTTATTGTCAGGCAGAGGTCAACATCTTTTACCTCTTTTTTCCATTATTCAAAATAAGTATTGATGTTATGTTTTAGCTATTTAAAAGCCAGCTGCCTTGCTCATTTCAGATATTTTTCCTGGTATTATTGTATGTGGTAATAGCTGGCCTGTGTATCGTCTTTCACAAAATCTAGCCTTTCAGGGTCTCAGTCTTCAAATGATATCAATCAAAATTTATGCAATTCAAAATCCATATGTATAGAGTCCCAGTTCACCTCATTTAATGATAATAGTAAACCACATGTTGTGTACATGTCTGAAACACTTTTCTAGTTCTTGACTGTATTAACCCTAGGGGCACTATGTTTTTGTACAGCTTGCCCAACTGAGCAGCATAATATATTGATTAATACTTGGCAACAACTGCATTCTTGAATAATAAAACCATGAACAAGGTAAACGTGTACTAATAAAACAAGAGGAGTGTCAATATTATTTGGGGATGTATGTTAATAAAAGATGCTAAAGAACAGGCGAGCCCCCAACCCCACAATTAACGAAGCGCAGTGCCTAAAGCTCGTCCCTTTTCCAGCCCTGGGTGATGCTGTTGTTTGAGAGCCTCCTCGCCTACCTGAGCATCCGTGGAGCGGCCACAACAAATGCTCCCTATTTATGGGGGCCACATCCAGTGCGCAGGAAAAAGTTAGGTGTTTCAGCAAAAGGCAAATTAAAATTAGCAATATTTCATCGTTACCCTGATTCTTCCTGGGCAGAGCCCGGTGCAGGTATCACCGGCAAAGCCTGGGAACAGTTACTGATTTTACAATAGAATTTGCTTCTGACAGACTGCATTATTTACTTAAGGTTTAATATACAGTTAGAAATAAGATTTGCTTTCATGGAAAAGCACTAAAACATTTGGCAAAGGAAGAGCCGAACGTTTTCCTTAATTTGTTTTGGCAACTCTGAAAAATAGATCCCATTACGCTCACGTTTGCATTCCAGAACCATAACAACGAATGATAATTTTACGAAAATCAAGATATAATTAAAAATAGTGTGATATAATAAGCAGCGAGCGAAAGCAGAAGAATGAGAAGAGACGTGCTGGAAAGCATTGCTTTCAGCACAGGGGATGACTGAGGAGGAAAAAAAGCAAAGGACACCAGCTGAAAAGCTATTGCCAGAGCTTATTTATTTATTTTGGGGCTGAGGGGGGGGAGACAGTCGAGGAGGGAAGGACTTGAAAGTAAAAATTGTTTAGCAAACAGTTAAAATAGTTTCATGCTTTTTTTTTTTTTTTTTAAAGGAAGACAATATTTAAACACAGGTTCATATTCACATTTCAGTCATTTGACTTTTGTATGAAAACAAATATTGAGGAATTAAACACAATTATGTCTTGATTAACTGGAGCTGGTTCCTAAAACCGCAAGGTAGAGCAGCAAGATTGCATCTGTGTCTTCCCTCAATGCCATCCACATGAGTCACAGCGAGGCAGGAAAGCTGTTGACAAATTAATACTTTAAGAAAATAAACTATGGTCATGTTGAACATAGAGCAACTTTATCCTGATTAATTTGTGTTGGAGTCGCTCCAGCCCCCTTTACAAAGCCGCGCAGTTTGTACAAATGTAATTTCCTAATATTTACATGAGGAAAGCCTCAGCCGTTAAGCTTTGCCTCCAGTGTGAGTTTTGTGGTTAGTAAAAAGACAATAAAAATACAGAGAGGTAACTGTAAGCACATTTGGAAAAAAAAAAAAAGAGAGAGAGAGGAAAAAAAAAAAAAAAACCCTGCTTTTCTCCACTCCTCCTCGCAGAGCCCTATAAAAGTGTGCTGTGCTGCGGCGTGCTCGCAGGGACCGCTGTGCCAGCCGGCACCCGGCGAAGGTTTCAGTAATGCAACACCTAATGCTTAATAACGGCTGTAATGCTGCAAGCGAACCTCACAAACACACCAACCTTCCCAGGGCTGGCGCTACCTTCCAGCGCCGGTGTTCTCTAAAAGCTGGTATAAATTCCGATTAGCCTGCCTAATCACACGGTCTCTGTCATTTTATGTCTTTATTTAAATAGAACGTCAGGCATTCGTACAATTGTCTAATTTAATAAATACGGGGAGGAAAAATGCAGTTATAATGTGTTGCTTTGTTTGAAGAATATTAAAAATAACCTTTAGTTTTAATGAGATTTTTTTTCCCCCCATCAGTTTACACAATTTTCCAGATGCAAAATGAGCTTTTGGCTGTAAAATATTTTATCACATTGTCTTACACAATAAAGATTAGATGTTTTCGCTCTCTCTCAACTCCACCGCAATTATTTTTTAGTGTTTGCAAATCATAATATCATTTAAAAACCATATTTTATACCTCATCTAAAATACTTTTATAGCAGTGTGATGAAAAAAAAACCAACACAACATCTATTTAACTACTCTTTTTAAGTGGCTGTAATATGCTTTGGTATAATTTTCCAGAAAAAGGCACAGCTAAAAAAGCTTAGCTGTTCTTGAAAACAAATCTCCCAAGAAGCATCTTTGCAAAAAATCCCCAGAATTTAATTCCCCTGGCTGAAGAGCCCAGAGAGCCTGAATATAAAAATAGTAGCCCTGTCATTTCACATTCATTAAGTGTGAAACTCAGAAATTAATAATGTAAAAATATGCTTTTTAATTAGTCTTACATTCTGCCCAATGTACTTAAATGGGATCAGCAGCTCCCTAATGATTTTTTTCTTAATAAAGTATTAGCCTGTGATGCACTGGGGTTGACAGGTATGATAAACTGGAAAGTACTTTTGGAGGCGTATGAATGATACCAAAATAGTACTCTCCCATTTAAATGTAATTAACATCAGGGAGCAATATTACATGAGGAGAAGCCTGCAAGATTTTTATTTCAGGGTATTTTTTTTTTTTTTCATTTCTTGTTTTATGAGTAGTTTGATGATTGCAGCAGTGATTTTATAATTTAATTACCTTTGTTGAAAGCTAAGCTTTTGCTAATAGCAGGTCAACAGGATCATAAAGCAGTCTTCAAAAATATTAAAAAGGAGGTAAATCCCTTTAGCTAACCTACACAATAAGAATGCGGGTGCGCATGTGTGTATGCAATGCACTTTATAGATGTATGTATGTATGTATATACAGGCTGTATGCCTGTTCCCCTGTTATTTGTTTACTGTGCTATTTCAAGTCAGTATTTACTCTCTAATGGGACTTGTTATACATTAATCATATGGAAAAAAAAAAAAGAGGGGAAAAAAGAGAAAAATAAAAAAAAAAGGGGGAAACAAAAAAAGAGGGGAAAATAAAAAAAGGGGCGGGGAGGGGAAGGAAGTTGTGGAGAAACCCATCTGACGCGCCATGGATTTTGCCAGAACCAGAAGGACTGGTGCCTGAAGCCAGTCGCTCCGGACCAGCAAATGCCGCTCCGGCATCCCTCACCACGCCGTGGCGGCAGCCCCTCTCCCTCCACCGCCCCTTCCGCAAACACTTTGCGCTTTTACATTTCTAAAGCAGCCGATTTTAAAACAGGAGATAAAAGATCACTGTTGACCTGCACTGCTTGCGCAAGAGTATTCCCTAACTTATTTATATGCCAAATGTCACTTGTGTTTACTTAAGAATTTCTTCTCATATCTCGAAGTCACAGCGCTCCCCGAAGATGCACTTGCCATAGGGTAAACAAGCAGGGAGGCAGGCAGCGTTCCCGGCTCCCTCCTCCCGAAACCGAGAGGCTCCTCCATCTGCGTCACCTTCCCGATCGCACACTGACGTTTCTATATGTTGCCAGGCCAATGGACGCACGGGCTGAGGTGCTGGGTGACGACATCGGCTCGTGACACTGACGCACGGCGGCGATCGTGAGGCGGCTCCCCGTGCGCTGCGCGGGTTGTGCCTCCTGCCCAAAGTCCAACCCTTCTTCTCCACCACGGTTGGATGTTGGAATAAAGGGAAACTTGGAGCTGGCCAACCTTACCAGGCCAGCCGCCAGCTAGATCCTGGCCAGACCATAGGTAATGAAGGGGACTTTCCAATTTGATACTGGTTTTCATCCGGTTTATCGAAAATAGCCAATCCAGCAAACAAACAAAAAATAAAAACAGGGGTTTTTTTCACTCTTCCATTACAAATGCATCCTTCAGGGCTGATCCTGCTTCTGAATATCCCAACTAACTGGAAGGCCTTAGGGCGGGTGAAAGCACTCATCCCATGACCAAGGTGGCCAAGGGATGGGGTCAAAACGTCCAGGTAAAGGCATTCCCCATGGCTACGGTGCCACACCGTTATCCCAAACACCTGGGGCAGTCGGGGTGAGGGGATCAGAGCCCAACGGGTGCCCAGCAGGTAGCAATGCCACGCCAGACTGCAGATGCATCACTATAGGACATCCATTTCTCCTGCTTTGGTAACTTCCAATGTCCTTTAAAAATGCGATCATGAAATGTCATTTCTTTTCTATTTATCTTGGCGGTACAAAACTGCCTAACTATTGGCTATACGTGAGCTCTTTTATAATATTTTTCCAATCACAAACACCATTGCATTGTTCCCCAGGGATTCCCGTGATGGATCTATCTATCTATCTATTTACACGTTCATGAATCAAATCATCGGAGTGGAGAAAGTTTGTATAATCTATGGCTTTCATAAGATTTCACCGAACTTATACTTCACGGGGGATTTCCAGGAGTGTGACGTTATTTGCACCCCTCTCGGGTGCATGCCAAACACCTCCTCTTTTCCCACGCAGTTTACTGTCCTGTCAAAAATGCTCAACTCACCCCAAAATCAAAGCTTAAAATGCAAGTCCAGCTCCCAGCCTGCAAAGGGAGTTTCCAGGAGCGGGGACATTTTAATGGGCAGCTGCATCAGAAACTAATCATCCGAACTGCTCTCATGTAAACACACGCTGGAAATTTTATTACTGAGATATTTGGGGTTTTCCTGATAGAGAATAAAAGACAAATAATCGAACTTATTGGAAAATATTTACATAGGGCCACACAGGGCAAACCTTAGGAAAGCTGAACAGTATTTACTCAGAGGAATAGCCCTGGTGCAGGCAGAGGAGTGGATACTGCTCGGCTGTCCGGGGAATTGGAGGGAGTTTGTCTGAGTCAGACACGCAGGCAATGGCCCCACACTGGGGCATCATAATGCTTTAATTAATTAATGTCTGTAAACTGTTTGGTGATCTTGGGATGAAAGGAGTTCTGGAAATGCCAGGTATTATTGAAAATTAATTACTCCAGTCTTCCCCCCAAATCTTGCTAAACATATTTCATTTTTTAATCTATCCTGCTGCTTTAATAAAGCTTATTGCAGAATTATTTTCTGCTAAATATTAAAGGAAAAAAAGAGGGAACCGTTTAAGCAGCAGACTGAGCCGCAGCATAAGAGACTGTACAAGAGCCATATTTGGGGGGACGGGCAGGGGTCCGCGGGCATGGGGCAGGCACAGGCAGAGGACACGGCGCTGCAGATGTGCTGCTCGACGGGCTCAGCCTGCATTTCCCTGCTGTCCCCCGCCATGGCCAAGCCAAGACCTGGCATTCATTCGGTGCTGGAGGACCACGCTGCCGCGGGGAGACGAACCCATGGGAGATGCAGGACTTGTTTGGGGGATCCAAGGACAATAGGAACTGTTCCAGCCGCTGCCACACGTGCATGTCAGCAAATCAATCACTCTAAATGTTATTCATCATTCAATCAAAGGGAGACAGAACATGTATATTATTTATACGAGTCTGAAATCATTTTGTGTTACTTACTGAAGAGTCACCTTCTGCATCATCGTGAAGCAAAAGGGAGGTCCTGGAAAAGACTCCATGTACCAGTCCCACCAGGCACACTCTGGGTAGTTCCAAATATGTCGTTAAAACAATAAACTACAATAAATAAAATAGACAGCATTATAGTACCTTTTCAAGGTTGCAGGTTTAGATGCATGCATTTTAATTTTTGTAACGAACAAATTAATAATTCTGTTGTTGCTTATTTATAAGAGCTAGCCCTGTGGGTCTGTCTGGAGTCTTGTAAGACCATGGTAGTGTCAGAGCATCTTTCATCTCTCCTCAGGCCAAGTCAGCCCTTCTACTTCTGTGAGCAGACAAAGCCCAAGTCTAACATGTGTCTCCTAGGAGGTTCGGGGGGAAAATGGAAGGAATATGCCCCAATATACTTTCATAGCTCTAAAATGACCCTATTCTGTACTCTGCAGAGCTGTAGACATTGCAATCACCTGTGTTCTCCTGGACTTTCCCACCCCATTTCTCTTGTTGGAGCCATTTGGGTTTGCTGAGATAAGGAAGCAGCTGTGTAAGTCCTCTAGCAGGAGCACCCACCAGCTCCGACCTCTCCTCCTCCTCCTCCTCTTCCTCCCCTCTGCAGGTGCAAGCTGTCTCCCCAAAATGCCTCCTCAGTCATGGTTGAATGGAGGTGGAATCTTCCATTGCACTCCTGCAACTTCTTCCCACAAATTCTGGAAGAGATTAAGTCCTTTCTTACTGTCCTGAGACAAATCCACGGTTCAGGTCTCACCTATTGCCAATTTTCAACAGAAAAACATGAGTTTCACCAAATCTTCCTCTGGATACTTCTGAAAGTGAACAGCAGATGGGGCTACAGAAATCATCACATTTAAAAAAAAAATATGAAAACCAGCCTTTTACATTCTGAAAAGTAATTTATTCTACACCATTTCAAAAAATAAATAGGATTCTCCTTTTCTGTTTTAAGACATCAATGAATCTGTGGCATAATGGGCTTTTGTAAACCGATTATCCTTGATAATCTCATTAGCTGAAATTATTTTACTTTTCTAACATGGTAGATTTTTAAATACCTTTTATTTCATATCCCTCTGGGCACGTTGCAGTGAAATTTACTATTAAGCAAAATAATTATCTATCTCAAACCTTAATGCTAAAAAGTAAAAAAATAAAATAATTACAATCTAAGGAATGAAGAAAGTACAAGAAAGCCCACAACTGAGAAGAAAAAGGGAAATTTTCACGAGCAGGCAAATCTCTTCTCCCTATTGACAAATACATCATTCTTGTTTCCCTATGAATATTAAGAAGTAAATAACGGTTGATGCAAATGACAGGGCTCGTGCTTGAGGTGGGGTTTGCAACCTCCCATGGCAGAGCGGAGCATCGGCAGCGTGGTGGCTTCATGCTTGCGAAGGACGATGCTCCTTCAGGTCCCACCGGCCAGGAGCTGTGTTGCCCACTTCCAATACGGACCTGAGCAATTAAGAAATGTGAGTTGTTTCAAAATAAGCTTAAATCTGCGTTTTTTTACGTGGGGAAGTTTGCAGCTGTAATGGGATTATGGTGTCGGCAGAGGGAGGGAAGTTTGCAGCTGTACTGGTTCGGGGGGTAGGAAGCAGCTGTTAAAATAGAGGACTGATGGTGATTAATTCTTATTATGTGTTTGAAGATCGCACAATGAGTTCAGGACCCAAACCCTCCCGCAGGGAATAAACTGAAGGAGGAGGATTTAAAAAGAGGGAAAATAGAAGGGGAATTTTAATGTACATTTGGCCTAAACGGCCTGGTCTTAAATCACTTTATTAATATTTAAGTATAATTTAAATCAATGTTATTAAGACAAAAAATATCTAGCTCAGGAAACCTGTAATTCATGCATATTTATGCAGATTGGGAGATCACCTGCGCTCTCTCAAAAATGCACACATTGGGACCAGGCGGGGAAACATCCCTTCAGCTCACGGCGCCGGGGACGGGCGCTGGCACACACCGACAGCACCGGCCAGCCTGTGGAGATCCCCACACCTTCCCGCTTCCCACGCAGCCCCCTTCCCGGGAACACCGCTCCCACACCGCGCCGGGAAGAGGAGGGAAGAGACCCCATCCCGTTTCTGCACCCGCCACCGCGGCGAGGGATGCTGGTAGCGACGGCAACGAGGTAGAAGCAGCAGGAAGAGCCCGACCTGGGCTCGACGGGATTTGCAGCCTCTGGGGAACCTGCAGCGTTTCCCAGATTTCGGGGCAATTCACATCAGACCCAGGTTATTTGCTGCAATATTGTGGCCGGGTCCTATAGCCGGTTTGCAGAGATAGGCGATGCGCTGGGTGTTCTGGGGTTTCCCCAGAGCACAGCAGGTAGAAGATATGAGATTTCTATTTATATACTACAGCCTGGCCAGGAAAGTGACAATTTAAAAGCAAAGTTAAGGGGAGAACGAAGCAGCCTGGAAAGGCCAGTGGGGGCAGGTGGTGCAGGTGGGGTCCCCGGAGCCCCTGGGACATGGTGACATAGCACGGGCTGCAGCGGTGTCCCCGGGAGCACCCAGCCCCTCTACCCTGAGAAGCTGCTCCCAACTCATCCATTTTGCGGCTTGACAACTTAACGGGCCTCTCACGGCCCTCCTGCGGACAAAAAAATACAGGAAGAAAAAATAAAGGAGGAGGATAGCAGCAACAGGGCAAACTCCACGATCTGGGGGTTGTTGTTCAGCCAAGACTTGAATGAGGACTAATCAGATGCTGAACATGCAGAGAGATTTCACTGAATTATGAGAAGGGAGAAATGGGTGGGAAAATGAACAAAAAGCTAAACTTTTTTTATGTGAACTTTTTGAGCTTAAACTTTGAAATCGTACTAATCTTTTCAAAGCTCAAAGAGATCACAAAAAGATTTATTTCAGGACCAAACAGAAATTCCTTTACCAAAATAACTCTGCCTATGATTTTCCTGTTTCCACATTTTTAAGAGGTTTTGTTTTGCAAATAGGAAAGAATTAACAACAATAACTCATGACTCTGCACCAAGTGCACCAAGAAATCCTGTCTTTCGCATGGCTGTAGCTGATACCCATTCCCAGCAGAGCTGGTTAGTAAATTAAAACATTCCTTCTAGCAGCAACTGATAACTTCGAGCTGATGATGTAGGTCAAAGACATCTGCAGTAAATTATACCCCCCACCACAGGAGGAAGGGGCACACTTGGGACATGAAGATCATGTGAATTCCATACTGGAGACCAAAATACCCATTTTTACTCATAGCTGCTGCATAACCAGATCCCTCACTTTGGTTATTTTGCACCCAAGTATCAACGGGTCAGTGATAAAGGCTAGGATGGGTTTATCGACTGACAGCCACCGGGAGGGGAGTGGGGTAGGACATGGATTAAGTGCTGGGTGCTCAACCACAGGGCCCTACGTGGAGCTCAGATGACCAGAAAAAAATGTGCCGGCCTGCAAATACCTGTGATTTGGTTTGCCGGCTTTGTGGGAGGCTTGGGTTTCAGCAGTGTGTCCATGTTATAATTAATAAGCAATTTCTGTTTGAATGGTGTGTTTTGTCTTCATTTGAGCACGTTCTCCGCAAAGACAAAGATCAAGACAAACCTACTCAGAACACAATGAAGATAAAAGGGAATCATAAAAAGAGACAGACAGAGGAAAAGAAAGAACAAGGAAAAAGAGAAGACAAAGAACAGGGAGACACCAAAGAGAACACAGAACAAAGATAGGCAAAATGAAAGATGAAGAAAAGAAAAGACAAAGAACAGAGATGATAGAGCACCAGAAAATATGCGAGAGAGGCACAAAAGGAAAAAGGGGGGAAAACAGCAACTGAGAACAAAGGGCAGAGAACAGAGCAAGAGCAGAAACATACAGGAAGGGAGAAAAATGGGAGAGAATTCAGCCAAGATGAGGCACGAAAAACAGCCCAAAGAACAAGGAAAAATAAACACAATGAAGAGACAAAACAGCTAATCATCTTCTGATTTGCATTAAAAAATAAGTCATGGGAACGCAAGCTCAGCAACAGAAACGTTGTCAAGTTGAATGTCAAGATTTCTCGTGTCCTCTAAATTCAGTCTCACTGTCAGTACTTAGGAAGCCTATGGGTTGGATGATGATGCTGTACCGGCTGTGGGAGAACAGGACTGGTGAGTTGAAGGATTAGTGCCTAGTGTTGAAGAAATGGCAGAAACCAGTGCTGAGGGAGGGCTGTCCTGGTTATAGAATGGATTTAGAGGGAGGTGCTCACAGGCAAAGGATGCTCAAAAAGCAGCAAAAAGCCCTTTGTAAAGGTAGGAGATCCATCTCCATGATGAACCAAGCTGGCAAAGGCACATCTTATCCCTTTTACAGTTTCTTTGCAAGAAAAGCATGGCAGAAACCCTGATGCACAAGTGCACCTACAATTTAAAAATATTTCTGTAGCTCCCTCTGTCAAAAAAATGGCATTAAAAAAAGAAAATCAGCCCTAACATAGCAGTTAACAGATACCCAGCCATGATAGAAATGCCAAGAGTTGTAGGGGTTGAGCTGACCAAGACAGTCTGCATGAGATTTAGAAGTAATGCCTAGAGAAATCATACAGATTTCAGCCCTGCTGCAAAAACTGAGTAGGTAAATTGTTCACAAATCTTGACAATGGGCAAAAAAACAACCTAGGAGATACAGAGTTTCATGGGGAAAACAAACACTCAGGAGTTTTGTGCACATTGCAAAAAAGGCATAAGGGGCTGGAGGGTGCTGAGGTCTCCTTGTTGCCAGGTGCAGCAGGAGGACACCAGAACGATGGAGCCAAGCCAGGTCAGGGAAATATTACAGTAAGGGGTTGGGTTTTTTTGATTTTCTGCTTAAAGTTTCTTGCAACAATCCCGGTCCTTCAGCTTTACAGCACCTCCTCACCTCCTTGATGGCCCACCACATTTCAAGGTCATGGGCTGGGGTGGAAGTGTTGTTTTCCAGATCTGAGACAAAGAACTCCGATTTTTTAAAACACCTTTTGAAGAAACTCAAAAGGTGCTAGGTCCAGTTTAGTCTCATAAGACTAGATCTCCTAAGTACCTCTGGATTTGGTCCCACGGATGTTTTAAAGCAGTAGGTAAATTAATGTGTCTGTAACAATAAAATATTGATCTCTTTCAGGTTTCCAATACACCAAGGGAAGTTCTGGCAATTACATCTGTCATATAAATGCAGAATCGTACAACAAAAGCCTCTTTTGCTGCAACAGCTTTCCAAAACCTAACTTTTTAAGTATTTGTGTTATTTTTCGTATTGAAACACTACCCTTATTCCTTATACAGGATCAGCAATCATGAAGGACTCAACTAGCACTGATTTTATGCATTTGTCCTTGGTACACCGTGTTTTCTTCTATTTTAATCCACTAACATTTGTATCACATTTAAAGTCGCTAATACATAGAGCCATACTACTTGATATTCTTCGTTCAGCGTTTAGTTGGCTGGCAGTATGGGAAAACTGGTGTGTAGTGGGTTAAACATGCTTCCCATGCTGCTCGTTGGTTATATTTTATTTACCAGTATTTCTATAATGTGCTATTTTTTTTTTTTCCTTTTGAGATTTCCTCATTTCTTTCAGAACACTTTTACCTTATTTCCGGGCTGCTTCTCCCCAAGGGGCAAAGTGGAGGTTCAGAAACTTCATATGAACTTCCTGAAAAAGAAACAGATCACCTATTAAAAAATCCAAGTGGAATGTGCTGTGAATATAGTTTAATATGTCCCAAAGAAAGAGCTGGCTCTAATCACAACATAAGATTTAAAATTCATTGTTGTACTCAGTTTATTGATTTAATAATGTATTTATTATTTATGATTTCTATGGCAGATGGAATTCTATTTCCATTATTTGATCCAGGTTAATCAGAGGATAGTGTGCTTCTTTTATACTTTCACCTAAAGACTCTTCTGGTGCTCAAGAAGTGGACTGTTTTCCAGAACTGCAAATCACATCCCTTTCTGTCTCGCAATTATGGTTATTTCCTTACAAAATTATAATCTGTTTAAAATCTAAGGCTAATATTTGAACTAAAATAATTGTACACATATGAATTACATCTAAGGTAGAAAGGTTTCTGGAGGTGCTCCAGCCTTTCAGATGGTTTCACTGTTTTTAAAATGCTTTTAACTGGCCTTTGGGATGTGCCACTGCTCCTTTCCCCCAAGCACCTGAACCTTCACTGCTAAGACTGCTGCTGGTCACTGGATGTGCTCCTCCTGATTTTACTTTCCCATCACTCAAGACCAAGACCTTGGGAAGAACAAGCATCTGCCAAAGATGTTGTAGACAACATCTACAAAGTAGACACGCCTGCAGAAACACACCTTCTCACCATGTCTGAGGAACATTTTGATTTGTTTACCTTCAGAACAGTTTTGACATGATTTAACTTAGGTATCATGAACTTCACAAATATTTATTATTCCTATATCCCAACATCAAACTTTTGAAGCGGAATCATTAGTTTCCTTGGAGAACAGCAAATACTACTACCAACAGGCTATTAAAATCAATTCAGAATACACCAGGTGAAGGAAAGAGAAATCAGAGTGATGAGATTTTCATGCCAACTGACTTTATCCTACCCTGGAATGATTTCCAGTCTTGCTGATATTTGATACGGGGCCTTGCAAGATCTGGTTTGAAGTTTATCTTTTAGCTTTTTTTGAAAAGGGCACTCCACCCTCCCAGTCCCTGCTGCCAAAGTGCAAGCTTGGGGTCCCCAAAGGCACAGCCGTACCTAAACCCCGGAGCTGTCAGCCTGCAGCCCCGTGGGCTGAAGAGAGGTTGTTGGATGTGCAAAGCTCCTCTCCCGGCCTCCACGAGTAGGGCTGCACCTCTCTGCCTCCTAGCCCTGATTAATAACGCCACCGAGTATAACAAAGCAGCTTTCACACCCTGTTCTGGTTAGAGGAGCTCTTCACTTGCTTGAACTTCTATGAAGGTAAAAGAAAAAAAAAATATGCATTTTCAATTCAGTCTCCCAGATGCACAAGTGGTCCTATGAGTGAAGGTATAATGTGCACTGAACTGGTAGCATCTTTCTCATGACCATATTCTCACCTGCTTATGCAGCTCACCCCTAGAGCTTGCTGGCAGCGTGGCTGGCTGAGAGATGGGAGACTCACACATTCAAAGCTAGGCTTAGAAAAAGCAGAAAAATAAATTAAAAAAACCCCAACCCCAACAGGCTTGAATGCTGATAAAGAAGCTGGAGTAAATGAAAAAAATCAGTGTGTCACAGTCTGGGAATATTTCCACAGACACAAGAACAGAGAAAGCTCTTGGACTGTCCAGGAAGACAAACAAAGCAAATTTTTTCATCAGGATTTTTTAAGTCCATTTTCACTCCCTATTTTCTAGGATTTCCAGAGGCAGGATTGAGGATGCTCCTCCAAAACCCCTATGGACCCCATCCCCTTTAGGATATGTGAGGCTCTATCCTTGCCTCAGTGAGGCCAGCCCTCTCCTTGCCACAGTCCTGCAACCAAAACCTCTCCATCTCTTCTCAAGACAGAAGATGACACTTCTTCTACACCACTGCCTTTCTGCAGCGACATATAACCGGCAATGAAACCAGGGAAGAATCCCACACCTCTGATATTCAAGGAAAAAAAATACCTAAACCTATAAAATTTGTGCTTTGTTTTTCTTCTGCTTTATTTTTCCCTGGAAGAAAATGAACACCATGGGGAAATCTGCCCTTCTGCCTATGCGAACTTAGGAAGAGCAAGGAGAATGGACTGAGATGCAGAGGTGTAATTTAAATGCTATTACATTCGAGTTCAGTCCCCTCTCAAAAATTTGGCCCTCCACGACATTGAGCTCAGGCACGGTCCCAAACCACAGCTGTAAAAGCATCGCTCATTGTAAAGGTCCAGTTGTGCTGTGGGACAAACATACGGCTCTTACCAGCCCATCCTCTCTTTTCTGCTATACACTATCTGAATTTTATAGTTTGAAAATGAGGGGCATCTTACCCAATTAGGTACTCCATAGCCTAATCAGCTTCTTTCTCTACCAGGAAAATATTATGCGTTTCGACCCAGCTGTTCCCTTGTGTTGTTGTGTTGTCAGTCATATTCTGCTGGAGAGAAAAGCAATGGTGAGCCGAGGACATTCCTGCACATCTGTTAGCTGAAAGACAGGAATAGTAAAGGATTTTAGAGCAATTTCCAGAAACAATAAGAATTAGTTGCTCATCTGACACTAACAATGTGCACCTTTTCCACTTCTTTAGCATGTCTGTCAAATAATGTAATTATTAAGGACCAACAATGTGGCTTTTTATGTGAACCAGTGCTGACTACACTGGAGTATTGCATTTTTAATTATTATGATGTTAAATGGCTTTAATTGCTGACACTCTCCTGATTCACAGAGCATTTTTATAACATTTATTAAAAAAAGGCCAAAGTTTATTTTACAGTCTGCAATAAAGCAGAACACAAAAACCAGCAATTGGCTCAATGATCCCAACACATTAGTTTTATACACAGACTGCATATTATTCTTGCTCTATAAGTGATGTGAAAAGCAAAATTGAAGTCCTGTACAAAATTTGATCATCTTACTTAATAACAACAGATGCTCAGAGTGGTGGCATTTTGAAAAGAGCTCTGTATGCTACTGGTTATTAAATGGCAGGACATTTGGCATCCTCTAGCATTATACCATTTGAAAACCATAGAGTCACATAAATAGCCGATGAGAGCTAGAAAAAAAATTCAGCTCCTGTCTGCATAACAAAACTCACTTCATTTAAAATATTTAAAATGGTTAGGCTGCCTTTCAAAAGAAAAGTCCGGAAAACTTATTGGAGGGGGAGCTTCCCTTTTATCTGGAAAACACAGGAAAGCAAATATGTTGGGGGGAAGAGAAGAAATGGTTCAACAGCATGACTGATCAGCCTTAACTGAGAATGCTAATGGCTTCTGCTGCTTTGTGTCAAAATCTCAGCATAATTTGGAAAAGGCTCTGGCACAAAATTTCCTTCTTGATTTTAAAATAAAAATATTGGCAATATGTAGCCAAATTAACATAAATGCAGGATGTATCAACAACACATGGGTATCATTTTAATGGTGCAATTCCTATTCAATAAAAAGGAATCAATAAAGACAGTACCTTACTTTCTTCTCAGTATAAATTATACTCACAGAACATCTACTGCCTACATAGTTATACCATTGCTATTTGGTTAGATTCATATATACTATAAAAAGTTCTAATCAAGTTGATGGGCACATACAGTGTAGCTTTCTCATTTTTATTTGAGCTTAACAGCCACTACGTTGTACATTTATCAAGGCAGAAACTACCAGGATCTATTTGCCCAACATGTTTTACTTAGAACAACTCATTCCACACACTGTTCCAAGGAAGACCAGCAGAACTGCAAGTAAATACCTACATCAGGCATTGTTACCATTTAAAAAAACAAAACCAAAACCAAAAAAACCCTAAAAAAAACCCCAAATACATGAGTTTGCCTGAAAACTGAAGAAAAGATTCACTGGGCTATAAGGGGGGTGTACGCACATGCCTTTTATGTCTACTTAATAAAATCTTGAAGATTGGGTTATAATGGAAGTGCTTATATATCCTTAACTATGGCGTTGCAAATGGTGCTACTATCATTAAGAGTGCATTGTTGTTTGTTTTATGCTAATCTTCCTTCAGTGTGACAGACTGTCACCTGCATGGGGGGTAACTTTCAGCACTATATTAGCCCATATGGCACAAGCTAAATTGTATCTAAGCTATGGGCTAATTATGGATGAGTTAATAAAACCAAGCAATGTCAGTCTGGCCACTTCTTCTGGTCCTCTGCCGACCCCCCAAGTGAGTTATTGCCTGCACTGTTCTCTTAAACTATTTTCATTTTTGTTCTCGACAATTGCTGCCAAGCTTTATGTTTAAGACACTTTAATCCTTTTCCTTTCTCAGTCCCGTGCAAGATCAGATCAAAACAATCTCTCTACACTTTTTCCATGTGATAACTTTCCCCTGTTAATCAAGGGGTGGTGCAACCTACCGAATACTAAAAGCACCGTGTTAAGTTTCCTGGAAACCTGTTTGCACAGCTGTGGTATAACAAACAGATTTTCATATTTTCAGGGAGTAAAAAAAATGGATCATCTTCCTTAAGTATGGGATCAAAGAGATGAACATTTATTCCATTAAATGCACATCCAGGTAACGGAAAACCGGAGGAATGGACGAGGATAGTAAAGAGTCTTTTCACATGTTTTAAGGTCAAGCACATGCTTAAGTGCTTTTTTGGACAAAGGCCCAGCTTCTTTGCCTTCTTCAAAAAGAGGGGAGGGAGGAAGAGCGTACCTCACAAGTGTTAACGTTCCCACATCACTCTGTCTGCTCTGCTTTGTCCCCACTTGTGCCTTTCAGTTGTCAGCCCCTGGCAGCTGTGAGTGTGCTCAATCTTCTGCGCACTTTGCTCTTCCAAATGCACTGTGCTGTGCAGTAATCACCAGTAAAGCGCAACGCTGCTGTACAGAAGACCAAACTTTGGACCGACCAGAAATAGAGAGAAACTGTAGAAAGATATTGTCAGTGATTGAGAAAGGAAAGCAAAAAGGGTAATATAAAGTGAACTGGACTTCAGTAATAGGAAAAAAAATGAGGGAGAAAGAAGTAAGTGAAAATGCCCATCACTTCTTTGCCTCCACTTGCGCAGTGCTCCTTCCCTGACCTACAGCCTGAAAGAGCATCTCGGAAGCAGGCAGAGACCAAGCCCACTTGTGAAAGGGAGAATTACTCAAGTTTTAATTAAACAAAACTCAAATAAGGAATTTCAACAAAAACATCATGTCAGGGGATATATTCCTTAAACCTGGCAATAAAGTCCTTCCCAATATGTAGCAGCATACAAACATCTAGAAGCAGAAGTCGTGATTCAGGATATGAGACATCTCCAGGCACCTCTCAGCTTGTTGCATTGGCCACCTTCAACCCTAAATTCCAAAGCTTAGGACAGACTCGACGTGTCTGCTCAGCTAATTTCAAGGCAGGCTCCACTAATCTACGGGTCTTTCAGGATTTTGGTTTCTGCATTCAGTCTAGCTGAGTTAGCAATGGAGTATGACAATGAGAAAGATAAAGCATAAAACTTCTAGAGAAAAGGATAGAAATTGAGAAGTGTGAATCAGATGTGGTAGCAGATACTCAGCGCTTTCAGGTTTTGGCCCAAGCTCTCCTTAGAGGGGTCTTAATATCTCCGTATAAGCAAAGGTCTGAATTATGTCAGTACACTAAAGATATTTAATAAAAACTTGCATTAAAAAAGAAAAAAAAAGCAACCTCAACTTCTGGGAGTCAGCAACATCCTTCCAGTCCAAGCACTCTCATTTTTAGATAATGCTGTCCAGCTCCAAAAGGAAATACCACAAGGTTGCTGTGCTTCAGAGCTATTACTTCCACATTACAACTTCATACCATTTTCAATACAAGCATGCAAGAAATAAGTAGATTTCTTGTTCTTTATTTCCTGTGAGGAACAATGCCATGTTTCACACAATGCCTTGTTAAATAAAAAGTCATTGGGCAAACTGCTTTTAAACCCATCATATGTAATGAAATGTTTCATCTGGAACTGGAATTGTTTTTCCAATCCAAGTTTTACTTTCTCCTTGGCTTTTTCCTCTTTCCCTTCTTATTTTCCTCCCTCAGTTTATAGACAGTCTGCTAATCTACTCAGACCCACAGTACTGAAAACTCTTTTCTTACTCAGTGAGTCACCCCTGGAAATGTATTATTGCCTTAAAAGCCAAGTTCAGACCTAATCACCACTTAGATAGTACAAGAAGACAAAGGCAATATCATTGTTATTCAAGTTACTTAGTCCTTTACTCAAGAAAAATTCTTCTCTGGACTATTCCCTCACATGAGTGAACGCATTGGTTTGAAACTGAGATTAAGTAAGTTTTCCCCCTAAAAGATTAACTTAATTAAATTAAATTCAAGTTCAATTCAAACAAATTCAACAATTCTGGGAAATCTTATGGTTCACGTTACATGGACCACCTTAAAAGACTACGACAGCCCTTTCTGGCCTGATGGATCTTGATGAGTCTACGATTCTGTGAAATTACTTAATAGATTAATTAAGTCAGAATGGTAGAGCCTAATTCAACCATCAAAACTGAACCGGTGTCTCTTACCTTGTTTTCTCTGTAACACCAAGGAATTGTATTTCTTTGTACTGTTGTAAAAACACTGGCGCAGGAATTACTGGATTGTGCTTCTCTTTCAAATACCGGGACCTCTAAAGAGAGCTTCTAGAGAGGGTTGTTCAGGTCTTTAATATTGTAACATGTATTCTGTGGGTGACTGAGGTCACTTGTTAGCAGAATATCCCCCAAGTAGTTCTTTCCAGCAATCTGGGGACTCAAGCAAACGAGGAAAGGCAATCATCGGCAGCATCTTCAGTAACTGGACACCTCTATTTCTGGCATGCAAAACAAACCTTTATTCTGTAGGAGGATGCACAGGAGCAAACATTCTACAGAAGACATTAGTGGGTTTGTGGCTGAATTAATTACGTCCCTACATGAGCTTTTATTGTAGCAAACTCTTTGAGAATGACCAGCCAGGTTCTGTGACCTATGAGATTTTCTAATGCAAAAATAATGTAGTACAACTTCCTTTTCAGTCTTTGTTCTTATGAATTACACCTCAGGTTGCTTCCTCCTTGGTAGTCATTCCTCTTCTGCATCACCTTATGTTTGAAGAGATCTAAAGATTAGACCACTTAACGGCACACTGTGTTCACTATACAAATTATTGATTGCCTGTTTTTAGACCGTTTCTCTCACAGTCTCCTGTAGTGAATTGAGAATGGAATACAGCCGATAATATGTGCCCTTTCCTCAAGTTCAACCACCAAAACACTTGGGTTACAATCTCACAGGATGTTTCTGTCATTATCTCGCTCCCCCTAACCAGTAACGCTCAGGTTTTAAGAAGCAGAACAGCACTCGCTGACAGCCTGAGACACTAATTATTTTTTTTTTCTGTTATAGCTGCATATATAAATACTATAGTAGAATCTGGATCATACATTTTCTATATTTGTTTCCATATTTCTTTTATCAGAAAATAAAGTCTGAGCCTAACTGCAAAGTTAGGATGCATCCATGAACTTTCCCAACCTTGCCATTGTTCAGACTTCTATTTCCAGAAGACCCATCGATAAGCTAAAATTAAGCTTACACAGCAAACCCCCTCCTTTTCAGGTCTCTTGTAAGAACAGAGGAAAAAAGCCCATTACACTGTGGTCTGAGAAAATGAAAATTTGATTCTTATTTGCACGAAGGATCTCCCATAGAACCTTTGGAGTGCGAAAGCTGTTACAGTGGAAGCAAGCTGTGTTTGGGAAGAACCTGTGTTATCCTAAAAACAAGCTAATGAGGTTACTGCTACCAAATGTAAAAGCCAGAAACTTTCTGGCATGTGACCACAGGACTCCAGGGACCCTGAACACCCAGCAGCTCTCTCCCGTGCTTCTCCTTGCTCTCGAGCAGTCCCACTGGACCCTGGGCATCTGCCCAGCCTCCCCCTCCATCCTCTTTGGGGCCAGCCAGACTTACAGGACTCGTTTTAATGGCAGCACGACACTCAGTGCAGTGCAGGATCTCGTGCAAAGAAACCTCATTGTGAACAGCCCGTATACATGTCCTCCTTTCACGCCTCCGCTTTCTTCGTAGGAGCTTGCTCTGAAGCAGGTCAGACCTGATGTCTCATGAGGGCAAAGCTTTTTCCCATTAGCCCCACAGCTACAGGGGAGGGGAAGGCAGCAGGTTTCCAGTTGGAGGACCTTACCAATTGCACTGATGAGTTTAGCTTGCTGTGCTCGCCACTTTGGTCACCGGGTCGTAAGGCCACCCATCCCGTCTTCTCATAGCTGCTTCTCACTACCAGCGTTAGCTGGAAAATGCCAGCAGAGCATTTGATTTATTGGTCCCATCCTTCTTTGTTCAAGGCTGTAGCACTGAGCTAAAAGACCTTTTTCAGCCAGCTGTTTTCATCCACCACTTTGCCTGCACCTCCCACGAGCTCAAGCTAAACAGATCCTCACCTAAGATGGTCATTGCATCTGACACGTGCTGCCTTTATGTGTTTAAAGCATCTAACGTAAAATGAGCCCAAGGCTTTTTCTTCAGGAAGGTACGATACCCTTCCTGACAGAGGCTGCAAGCCTTTGGGTCACCGGGCAGGAGGAGCAGGGAAGAGAGGCTGGGCTGTACCCGTGGCATAGCCTGGCTCTTTGCACACCTTTGCAAAGGTTTGGAGCTGAATAAAAGCGCTTACCGGCTCTGTGGACATGTGCTACGGGTGCCATACCTCCAAGTCCTCCGGAGCGCAAAAGGGCTGGTTGATTGTGCTTTACTTTGTCGCAAATTATCACTTGGGCAGGAGGGAGCATGGAGCAGGAGGTGCTATGCCTGCTAGCTCTCCCTTCACTGATATAAAGATGCCTTTGGTAAGAAAAGTGATACAGAGAGCAGGCTGACCACGGATGAAGAGGAGTCAGAGGAGATAGCATAAGCTTAAGCTGGATTGTGTACAATATAGTTTCCCAGCAATATGAAGAACCTATATATTTACATAAGAGCAAGGTCCTCTTTTATAGCGCAAAATTCAATCATTTGGTACTCGGCAGCTGGATACTGTAAAAATCATTCTTCCTGTATCTCGTATTAACTCACGGTAAGCTGATACACCTGAGCTTTTTACAAGACTCAGGGTTGAGTATATATAGATTGCTCAACTTGGAAAGGTCATTCGTGCTGTACACAGGAACCTGACCACAGTAATCTGTAAAGAGCAGATATCGTTCTCCTTGTTTGTAAAGACTTTAGGAATGTAAACAGCAGCACTCAGGCTCTTTCTTTGGGATGTATCAAATTCACGGGCATTGTGTGCGAAGTTTACGAATGGAAGACTTCACAGTTGGGTTTGGCAAGTCTACTCATAATCTTCAGTGAAATCAAAACACAGCAAAGATCACACTCTACTTTTCTAAGACCTAATTTAATTAAAATCTTTCATTGGGAAGGGATAGTTTCAAGCTCTCCCCCTTCTTCCTTTGCATACAGACATAAACATTTACCAGAACCAAACTCAGCATTGATTTTCCTTTATCCCTTGCACTAGTCTGAAGTCCCAAGAGATGAACAGATGAGGTTAAGGTTAAGAAAGTTATGCACAACAGCTCTTAACCTGATGGCTAGGAAGATAAACAAGGTGCTAGTATCATTTAGGTGAACTCGTCTATCAAATTACCTGTCCCTGTTGGATTTAGTATGGAGTGTTCCCACTTTTAAGTGAATACTTTGCTAGTGCATCTTCAAAAGGTTTCCTTGCAAGATTTAAGTCAGACATCCATTATGAAAAAAGTACAGTTCCTTGAAGTTATGGCCACCTGTTTGGACAAGGTCACCTGGCATCAGGTTAGAGACAGAGCAAAACAAAAGCACAAAAAAGTGTGCTTGATGCTGTATTACATCTTCTCCATATTCCTTCCAATGTAAATTCAGATGCCAACACTGACTATCTGTTTTACAAGCTCATTGAAGTCAGAGGCTTAGCAGAGAGTTTTTCCACAGATCAGATCTTCAGCTGGTAGAAATTGTCTTAGCATCAGGAACACCAGTGAAATCACAGCAATTTATTTTATGGGGGAAGTAATGCGGTTGGGTGGTCTCATGTTAATCACTGACAAGTTCCTGTAGTACTGATGGCTGCTCCCAGCACAGATTTGGACGAACCCCAGTCTAACGGTGACTTTTTGGTGATGTTCAAAATGAAACAAACGTGTCTTTTAAGGACAACTCCTGGAAGTCAATGCAGTATTCACTGTAGCTCTGTACAATGAATTGTGCTGATTTTGGTGACATTATTTCCATCTTGAAACCACATATGGTGGAAAGACAGACAGTAAATATGCTGTTTCTTCAATATAAACCTAAGAAGTGTTTGAATAGAAAATACTAAGCAAGCTCACTGCCTTTCTTAGACATTTGTTTTCCATTTGCCTTTTTAAAAAAAAAAAAGTAATGGTTTGCTTAGTAATTTCTCTATTTTATTTAATTATTTGCACCAAATCCAGATCACTTCCTCCCTTAGGTAAAGACTTTTGTTTATTAAAGACAAAAATGCATGAAGAGTTTTATTTTCCATTCGGCAATTTGGTCCAATTTTCATAAGCTGAGAACACTCACTCAATGTTTTACTTGTGTAAAACCAAATTAAAGGATAAATTCAGTATGTGTTCCATGTTACCACTTTGCTCCATGGAAGACTCTGGAAAGCTGTGGAAGCCAAAGGTAGCTTTTACTGATTTTGTCCTTGGGAAAACACGTATCCCAAGACAAAAAAGTACTGAGGGAAGATAAATTTCCTATCATTAAAGTTGCAAGGTTGTTAGTCATCTTGCACAGTCTCTAGTATCGTTTTTATTTTTTCTCTTCCAGATCTTTTTTATTTTTTCTCTTCCAGTCGGGGGCGTGAGGGTGTATTATTATTATTTTTCTCTACAGATATTTGCCTGGTCAGAAATCTAGTTATTAATAAAAATGAAGTTCAGATACTGAATTTTAACCTCATCAGAATTTAGCAGAGAGACTACTTGCCACTTCAGCCCTACTTCACTTTCCAAAGTAAATCAAAATAAAATATTTGCCACACAACGCAGCTGTAGGCATCAGGGTCCATTTGACTACTGCTGCTGGAGGAGCCAAATTCTGCACTCTGAGGCACAAGCTGAATTTTTCCTTTTTTTTCCCCATAGCTCCATTCTGCCCACTGTGTGCAGCCACCACTTCCAGGAGTAGGTGCTAGCCTTGTTGTGCTCCTACTGGAGAAATATCTCTTATTGGATGAAGCAGCTACTCAGATTTCTCTCAGAGCTCCATTTCCCCAGGTAAGGAATTTGAGGTAGCGATCCAACAAGAACTGGGTATTTCCTGATGATCACTATCGCCAGCCAAGGAGCATCAGCATTGCATCGACTCAGTTACACAAACATATTTTTTTGTAAGTGGAAGGTAATGACTCATTTATCTAATTTTATCTTCAAGCAATAAATTGAAGAATAGTTACTTTAGAGTGTTACGCTCATCACAGATTTATAGATGTGACAGCTAAACCTCAAAATTAACAGAGGAAATTTTATTTTCTCAGTCATTGCTTGTAGGACTCTTAAGTCTATTAGTATCATAATTAGTAGAAGAGCAGTAGAGAAAATAAAGTTTGTCAATAGAAAAGGAAAAGTATTAAAGTGAATGTCTGATAATCAGACACAGAAATAGTCTGCAGGTTAGTAATTAGGAGTTTGCAACACGGCTTTTTAAGGGAAAACACTGAATACAGAAGTTGTGTATAAGCATTTAAACATCCTGGACAATGAAATGGGCTGATTTATCCGTCTGATTTATCCCAGGTAAGGAGAAAACATGATTCTTAGTCATTTGTAAGGCCCAACCACATACACTTTCCTTGTCTTTATCCCAGAGCTTCGAATAGGTGGTGGCTGCAGGGAGCACAGGGACAGAGCTGGAAACAGACAGCTTGTCCTGCCTTCCACGGTGTCAAAGTAAAGCCATAAAACTTCTGCGTTGGTTGTGGCCCTCATACTGGGGTGTAAAACTACCACTAGCGAAGTGTTTCCCATTCTTGATTCTTCTTTTAATATTTCTAGTGCCGTGGGAACTATCAGCATCCAGCTGCTGCTCCCACCATCACTGACACCACTCCCATTCTCCAACCTGAGCAAAAAGCAGAGGGAAGTCTCAATCTCCTGCCCAATAAATGCACACACTTCTGCTAATGTGACACAAAAAGAAGCTCAAATGGGGAAGGGAAGGTTTAAGAAAGATCTAGCTAGGGGGAAGGAAAATCAACCAAGCCCTGCTTGCTTTCTATAGCCAATAGCACACACATGATTAAAACAAAATGGCACTGAAAGACAGTAAAGAATGTAGTGCAACAAAACCGCATCTTTCATCTGACCCAGCTCTTGTAAGAAGTTATTTTTAAAAGTTCTTAGTAATTCCTGACATTCTTCTTTACAAATGTGGCAACTGTGCAGAGACTCAGGCAGAAAGAATAATTAAGCTATGCCTGTAAAGGACCTCACACATTAAGCCATATTCAAAGCAAACAGTAGCAATAACTCACAGTAAATCTGCAGAAACACCACTTGATAAATTAGAGTCAACACCAGTTAGTACTATGGAAAAACTTCTTTTGGAGCCTGAGAAACCTGTTTCTCTCTGCATAAAGGATGCTCTGCACCAGGTGATTCTAGACAAAATGTCCTCAAAGCTGCCAGCTGGAAGAGCAAAGCCCAGGATAAAGGGTTATCTGGGAGGTGTAGAGCCCAGATGTCACCTCTGGCACCTTGACTAGAGCAGGTAGTGGGGAAAGGGGACTGCAAAAGCACCTCCGTGGTCCAAGGTGGCTCAGTTAGAGAGACGCAAGGTGCAAGTTAGGGAGAATTTGGGCTACTTTCCCTTGCAACGGGGATCTGCCGAAGACCGAGGTAGCCTGAGATCAGGATGGGATATGCAAAAGGCAGTTTTGACCCAGGCTTTCTCTTTCTCCAGATGTCTACCACATGAGTTTTAAATTAATAAGGGCTGCAGCATTTGGCCCTTCGAAATTTAAATTATTAGATGATACAGTCATTGTTGCCTAGGCACATTTGTAAGAAATAATAATTTCCCTCAAAGAATCATTAAACAGAAGGGCATCAAAATTAGTTACAGAAACAACCATATTTGGCTTGATCTTTGGCTGTTGTAAATCAGCATAATCTGAATGACTTCAAAGAAGATTATACCAATTCACGCTACTGAGAATCTGCTCTATTGCGCTTAAACTCTGCCCAACATCTTGACATACTGTGTTAGTTTAGTGTTTATTCTCTTACATTAAAAAGACTAAAATACACACCTTTCATCTGCTCTCAGCAAATTGCATGTGATTTCTCGTTGGCTAAAACTATCAGCTGTGGTCGGCCACAGAAAGGTTGTCCAGCTGCTTAGGAGCCCATTTAAATATGAATTGAAACAAGAGTGTTTCATGGAAATTTGGACGCTCCTAGCTCTCACTGGCTTTGTCCGCCTGTAGATTGTTTGTCCCTCCTTTCAGTTCAATAGCTTCTTTCAAATTATAACAAACAAATATGCTGGGGAATACCACGAAACAGCTCCAAAGATGTAGCACTCTTTTATATTCCCGGGCATGTCACTTGCTAACAGCCCCAGCGCCTGCTCCTGCAAACTGGAACAAGGGCGAGAACTGACAAAAATTCCCAGCTCTTGAGGAAACAAGCAAACAAACCAACCCACCCCTCGAAACAAAGAGCAAAAAATATTTCCTCAATTAGGCGGCTGAAAAAATGTCCAGAACCTGGCAACCCTTATTCACGTGTGGGCCTTGCTTTTCTCACTAGTCTGGCTCATTTCAAATGTTTTCCGTCAAGAATAATGGCCAAGAAACGGTTCTTGATCTTCCATGAAAAAATAAGGTATAAAGTAAATGAGAGAAACTCTGCTGTAGGAGTATAAATTAATGATGATTTCATAGCAGACCTTCTCAACCTGCATAAGATTAATTGTCACATTAGAATAAATGTCTAAATTGGGCACTAGAACTTCTTTTAAAGCTTGGATTTTTCTGGATACATATAATTCTTATAAATTTTACTAACAGAAAATTCAAGTCTAAACTCAGATACATTAATTATTGTCAGATTTGATCAGATTCCAGCCTCCGGAAATCAGCAGCTGTGCAGTGGAATTATTACTATTACTAGTATTACTATTACTATTAGCATTATTATTTTTCTAGCTATCCACTATGATTCTGCTTGATTTATTTGGGGGGGGAAATAAAAGTGCAGATACAACATGTACTTTTATATGTTTTTAAAAATTGGTTCGTATCATAAGAGAGCAAATTCTCATACTTGTTACCCCAAATTCCTCTGTTTGCTCCTGACTGGCAGGGCAGGTTATCCCAGACACAAACCTGACCTTTATGATCCAGAATTTCTCCCTTTCCAAAAATATACCTACACGGAAAGCAGTTTTCTCTAATGAAATCAGAAAATGGCAATGACAATTATGGCATGTCCAGAGCATGTTTCAAGCCTTTTTCCTTTCCCTGATGGTCACAGACTCGCAGTATGGGGAAGCTTATATCTTAAATGTCGTCGCTTTTGTCGCTTTAAGTTCTATTAAGATTGGTTATTGACTTTATGTATAATTAATGGCTTCCAAAGTCCTACATTTTTACACGTGATAAATCTTGGTGCTGAGAAACCAACAAATTTCTGTTGTTTATTGCCCTTCCCTCTTCCCCACCCAGGAGTAACAGGAGTCACTTGAACTAAAGCCCTACGGCTTCTTCCATAAACGTGTCTGGATGTTTCTCACTTAGGTTGACGTGACAATTATTAGAACTGGCACATATAAACACAAAAAGCAAGAGGCATTAACAGGTCTATTCACTAAGGGTTCTGCACCCTTTCCACGAAAAAACCTTAAATAAAAGTAACATGCCTAAATTGTGTAAATGTCAAGGTTTTCTCATTCATTAATTCCCCTCTCTTTGATGTGCAATGCTCCCAACTCTGTCTCTGCTCAATGGAGAAGGGCTGGACTGAGAAAAAGCGAGTCATCCTGGCACATTCACCGGCTCACAAAGGATGCAGACTCGGACTATGATCCAAAAATGCACTTATGTGCATTGCACCTACGGAGAAGCATTTGTTCGGAGCTCATTTCCCTCCATCCCCGAGGGGACTAACAGCCATAGCCTTCACCACACCGGCCTGGGAACAGCCCCACAACGTCCTCCCGGTGCCGCACAGCCGTGACCCACTGTGTCTGAATGAAAGATGTAGAAAAGAGTGAAAAGTTCCGTTTTCCCACCTTTGGACCGTGCCGGAGAGCTTCTGCCCCTGAAAAAGAGGGTCATCTCTGGTCATCATGGCACGTACCTCAGAGGGGACTGGAGACTCGATGGTGTCTCCTCACCATCAGTAAGCTCTACCCTTGCAGAAGTTAACAGCATCCCATAAGGGGCGTCCGTGGGCCTATCGTGCAATGCACCGCTAAGTGCAGACGTCATCCTCTGCCAATATTTTGGGCCATGGCCTGGTTCCTCTGCAGCAAAGCCAGGCAGCAACAAGGAGCTCCCAGGGCTCCAGTTTGGACCAGCAAACCCTGCCGTTGGCTTTGACCTGGCAGATTGGCAGCTTGCGGAGGTTGGTGGAGATGGGGGGGGCCTCTTATTTTTACGGGGGGTTGGTGAGCTCTTTCTTCCATGCAATGTAAGGGAATATTTTATTTGTGAATGGTCTCTTTCTTTGGACAGGTGTAATACAGTTGGTGGAATACAGGTGGACCAGGACAGGTGGAATACGGTTTCTATAGAAAAAGAATCTCTTTATGTATTAGAAGAATACCTGACGCTTTCAATCCCCCAAACAACTCCATATAGGCTCTACGGAAACAAAATCCCCTCTGTGCTTGATGTCCCCTGCATGTCCCGTGCTTAAATTCACCCAGAACGACCGTAACGAATTCATCAGGCTTGCACGACCAGCAACTGCTTCAGCGAGAGAGCGGGGAACGAGAGGAAAAGACCAAACCCCCAGCAGGTTTCAGCGCACGTCGCAGGGCTGCACAAAAACCCGAACGCACCTCTGCCGCGGCACGAACTTACTTTCTTCCTCCTGCCTTCCCCCAAGTCACGTAACCGGCACGTGACGCCTGGCACAGATGGCGCGCCGTGGCACGCACGGAGCGTGCCAGCTGTCTGGCGTCGGGACACAGGTGCCGACGCTCGCGCTCGCTGCTCGCTGGAAGCCAGATCTCCAGGAGTCAGCCGCTAGGAAAAGAAAAGGGGCATCGTCCACATTTCCCTTTCTCGGTTTTAAGATCAAATGGCGCGCGTGCGTGGAATAAAGGATTACAAGGCAAAAGGATCTCCTGAAAGCTGTTCTGCGCGATAGTCGAGATTGATGCAACGAGGTATCAGAATTTCGCTGCAGTAAATAGGCAACATATGATTACAGACATTATTATGCACACATGATATATAGATTCATCCATAAGACAATTTGAGAATAAAGCACCAGTTATTCAGACCTTCACTGTAATCCGAATATCTAATATATCTCAAACGGCACAGGCAACTGACCATGCATACCCTTTATGAGAGTGAAATATAGAAATAGGCAAGAGAAAATCCAAGATTCATCACCACTTTGAGTTAGCATCATCTCAATTGTACAGTGATTTTAAAGTTATTGATGTTTATTTTCAAATCCATACCTCTATAGATTGGAGGTAAGTCACCGCGGGCTGTATATATCAGGTGAGTGACAGGAACGATGACATCAATAACCAGCTACCACCAATGATGTAATGCCAGTATTACAGTTTCCCATTTTCTTTCGGCAAGAGAAAGCACTATTGACAGCTATTCTCAAACGCTGCGCTGCCGAGATGTCAAACATGCTCATTGATTAGTAATAGAGAGTTATGGAAAAGCCCTTATGCCATTCATCAGCAGTCTCTATTAGTAGCCCAGCCCCTGGCTTTTGGACAGCGTGAGAATGCACCGTCTCCGCAGGAATAAGAAAAACAGGAGTTGAGAGCAGCCGCCAGCTGGAAGCCAGGGAGAGGCAACGCGCCCCAGCCTACTGCAGGCAGGGTGATTTAGGGCTCTGGCTGCTCGGCTCTGCCAAATGGAAAGAGCAGGGGTCAGGGAAGGCACACGAGAGAAAAAAAAAGTCTGGCTGAGTGGCAATTTTACAGCAAATTGTCATCAAAGACGAGCAGCCACAGAGAAAGGAAGAACATGAGAAAGGTGATGCAGATAAAGTGGCCTGATTCTTCTGACACCTCCCATAAATATCTGGATGTCAGCTGAACTGCAAGGATGCTCTGTGGTTTCACTGGGGCTATGAGATTTTGCTTGGCTTCCCTGGAAGTTCTGCCTTTCCATCGCAAATTGGCGTTTGCCCTTTTTTTCAATTTACGACCTTAACGTTGCTTTCTCACGTAAAGATCTGGCTTTTAGAAGAGCAAAATACCCAAAGTTATACCCCAAAATATACCAAAATACCCAAAATGGGTAATTAGGGTACCACAGCAAGACCACATATTCAACGGCTTTTAATTTCTCTAGCAGTTGATTTGTTCCAGGCTGTTTACCTGTTCAGGGCTGAATGTGTGTATGCACATACAGATACATTTAACAACTCAAGCATTCTCAAGAACCAGTCTAAGAAAAAAAAAGCTGTGAAATGTTGAAGAAAATGCATCTCTCTCTGCTCTCTCTCAGCAGATCTCATTTCACCTGAATGGGGGTGCAGGGGAAGGGAGGTCTGAACTCGTCCTCTCTGGTCCTTGCAAGAGTGAACAACACGGTACTCCATCATCTGAGACTGCAGCTCTATAATAAAACCAGCAATACCACCATGAGAAGGACTTTACTGAGTGTATTTTAAATTACTTTGCGGGGGGGGGGGGGGGGCGCGGTGAGCAGTGAGCCCTCACTTCACAGAACCTGGGAAGGACAAAGGTACTAAAGACTCGTTGCCTTGTGCCACCCAGACACAGCTGCCTTAATATCAGAAAAAGTAGCAGCGTGTCTCCGAATTGCAGAATTGCTGAGGCAGAAGACGGAGCGCAGCCTGGGATACCAGAACACGGCCTGATCAAGTGTTTCATGTAGTCTCTCTTGGCTGCTCGATGCAATACCTCCTTTGTTTGTTCCTAGCAGAGCTATTTATATCACACACTGAACTGAAAGGCAAGCTTCCAAAGGTTTGCATTTTAGGGTTAGTTTGGGCAAGTACCCAAACCTCTGGATGCTAAACTCTCCAAACCTCCAGGGTTTGCAGAATTAGGCTAGAAATCACACACAAATGGGCTTTCTCCAAAATAATTTTTGCACTCCATTTGTAACTGAACCACTCTCTTGACATGTTTTTATATTTTCCTATCAAGATCTAACCAGGATATGAAAGCACTGAATACTAAGCAAGAAAAAAAAAAAATATAAGTAAACGTTGCCTACCTTGATTGCAAATACAGTGCAAGAAATGACATTTCCTCACACTGCGGTGGAGGGAATCCGTCCTTCATTTGGGATTACAGTGTTGGATCTGGTGGCGAGGTATCAAAAATAGATTCAATTTTAATTAAAAAGATTATAGAAGTATTAATAGAGGGAGGGCATCCTCCTGGAAAGGAGAGCAAGGGGAGCCAAGCCAAAAGAAATGTCAAGGACATTTTGTTCTGGGGGCTTCTGTGCTCTGCAAAGCCCAGAGGTGCTCTGAGGTCCCCACGGGACAAAGCACGTCCTGCTCCTATGGGGGAGGACTTGGCCAGGATGTCAGAGAGGCCTGAGCTCACATTTCCAGCTTATTTTTGGGCTTGAAGACCTGATGCTCCACTTGGACCAATCCATCTTCATAGATGGAGCAGGGAGAGTGATTTTGCCAGCAGGGACCAGGTCCTCGAACGCTCGACTGCGCAGCGCTGTTGAATTCGGTGCCATGGGCCACCTGTGCCAAGTGACCATCAAGCCAACTTGCTAGGCACAGGCTAGCAGCCCAGCTCCGCGGCAGGCACGTTCCCAGACACTCTGGCTTGTGTGCATTAGACAGAAATCTGATGAAGACAACGCAGCGCTGGGCTCCTGACCATGCAGAGCCCTTGCGGCAGTCCTCTCCCTGGAGCTGCAGGGCGGGCGAATGCTACCTGCTGGGCACGTCCCAAGCGGAGCCAGCCGATTTAAAGTGTGTTTTGAATATTTTAACCTTCTATACAGAGAGGTTTTGGAACGTGGCAGTATTTAGGAGGTGGGTTTGGGGGGACAGGAGCGTACTTCTTTTACCATTCTGGCCCCCTGTGCAGCTGTTCAAGACATAAAATAAGGCAAGCTGCCTTCTGCACTGCAAAAATCCTTAAAAAAAATTTCTGAGGTTAAAATATTACTCAAGCTCTATAATTCTGCAATGTCTGTCTTTTTGAAAAACACCTACAAACTACATTGCAAAAGCAAAGGTCATTTAAAAAAAAAAAAAATTAGTAAAACATTCTTGGAAGCTATTATGACTTGTTCTCCTACTGTTTTTCAAATTGGGATAGTCATTGAAACAAACCCTTGTCTGTGAACAGTTCCCTTTTGAATGAATCAGCATTTTCCCCAAGCCAAGATTTCATTAAAAATTTGTCAATCATCCTTATCCTGAAACACCGCGAAGACCTACCACACAGCAACCTTAGATGCTGATGCATCCGTACATCCAGAGATGTCCTTTCAGCCAGTGATTTGCCCAGCAGGCAGCTGTAAACCCGTTCTCATTTTTTTCTCCCACCAGCGTCTTTCAAGTTTGTGCTTCATCCCACAAAACCCTCTCCTTTTCTCTCTGCTACAAAGACCTAGATGCAAGAATTATGAGTTGCAACTCTTAGACAAGATACAGATGTACATGTTAGGCCACTGCATCTGTCTTCTTTTTTAAAGATGAAGCCCCGTTTTATATATTTAGCCTTGATTTAGTTAACATTTCAAGTGAGACACAAAATGCCTGATGTCTACTTGAATAATAGATGCAACCAAAGCAACATCCAGTAATACAGAATTATGTTACTTTTTAATCAAACTCTCTATTGCTTTCTTCTTTTAAATTACAGATGATCTGTGCTATCCCAACATGTCAGTCGGAAATGCAGCAATTCTGCAAAAGCACGTATTTTTAAAAAACCCTGAGAAACATCTTGTAATATTCATGCAGTAATGTTGTGTCTTTTTAAAGTTTCACTGACTGTGTATTGTAAAGCATTTTTTCCAATGCCCTTGCTACCTAATTTGTAAAACAAATCCACAGTCCCGAACAAATCTGAAGGTGGACATATGTGTCCTTGTCTAGTTACTAATGTCCACTATTCCCGTGTATTACAGTGGTTTATCAGCTTGCTCCTTTAAAGAATTTGACAGGAGTTTTTTGCCTTTGGCAATCCAGTCGCAGTCTCATTCTACATCTGTTTTGATTGTCAACCTAATTCTGAGAGCAGTCAAAAACCTAGTCAGATCTCTCATGAATATCTTGGCAGGTTATGGCTTATTTAGGCTACAAGTAGCTCTCCTGGAACAGCATCCAAATATACTACAGATTGACTCGCACAAATATAAATCCCTCAGTGTTTACAATACCTTCCCGCAAACAATTAGTAAAACGCCTCATTGAGCAAAGCAGCAAATAGCGGTCTGCAGCACCTTCAGCCCGCGCAAAGTTTTAGCCCGGCCGTCGCCGAGCCCCGCTGCCTGCCGTCTCGCGGCCTCAGCTGCACGTGGGCTGAGCTCTCCTCCAGCTGCAGCGGCAGCAGCAAGGTGAAGCGCGGGAGCTCTTCGGGGAGGGGAGAGCAAATTAAAGCTCACTGCAGGAAAGTTGTGCCCCTGGCACTCTGCTCATGCAACAGCTGCAGATACAACAACTATCATCTGACATTCTGACATATACGTTGAGCAAAGCAGCAAGCGAGCCAATGCCTACACAATATCGCGCAGGGCTCCAAGTCCCAGCCTTGAGCAAAACAGGTGTATGACATCCTGTTGCTAGTCTTCAGAGGTTATGGGTACGAGGAGAGACATCTGAGAGAGGAGCAGATGAAAATAACAAAGAAGGTTAAGGCTCGGGTTGACAAGCTCATTGATAATATTTTAGATGGAACAGACCTGCACGTTGACTACAAATTGCTCCTAATGTCTCTCGTAGACTGCAGGCCACAGTCGAAGTGAAAATGGGCTCATTCATTACTTTAGGCAAGCAAATTTCTGCAAAAAGGAACCGCCGCGACCCAGAAGACTCCAGACGTCCTCCGGGGCCGAGGTTGCAAAGCTGTCTTGGTGCCAAAACAACGGCATTATGTCGTGCAGCCACGGCCTTCGTGCTTAGATGTAAATAAACGGGAGCAATGAAATCCTTTAGTAAATATTTTTGAATTTGGTGGAAAATCCTGTTGCAGCATTTTGCTTTTTAATGTTCTGAGACTAATTGATTATCTAATAGGAGGCAAGGACATTGCCAGGAAAGACATTACTCTCATGTTAGCATCCAGTACATGGCTCTTTGTGAAATTTAACTGGAAAAACGGTATTTTGAAGAAGAATTTTAAATCCAATCTTCTAAATTTTTACATTATAGGCATTATGACCCAGAAACAGAACGTCGGCTGCCATTCCTCGAAGTTCATTTACTTCAAGTCACATAGCTCCCTAGGCTAATCAGCCTTTACTAAGTTGCCATATTTGGGGGAAAGAAAACACGTATTAAAGTGAGGCCATGTCTACATAAAAGATGCTCGGAAGAGCACTGTTGGATATTAAAGTTAGCATCTGCTATTGTCTGGTTAACAATTGGCAATTACCATTAGTTTCCACTGTGGCTGATGGAGTCACAGATGGCTGATTGAGTCAAGTAAGTGCACTTATTCCTATTGAGGGGTATGCTATATCAGGAAAATAGTTACGCTAACATTATACGCAATCCAGCCAAAAAGTCACGAGGCCTCAATTTCAGCTTGTCTGGCCTGTTTGAGACCTGTGCATTTTAATCCCGAAAGACACTGTAAAGAAGGACTGTAAAACCCCCAAAACTAGGTATCAGACTGTGGTGAGGGGTTAATACAGTGCAGCGAAAATCAATTTAGAGTGACCTGCAGAGGTATCACTATCATTACAGGTAAAACTGCTAGAAAAAATTTGGATGGCTTCTTTTCTTTTTTAATAAAATTAGCTTGCTCTGTAAAACATTAAAAACATTTCAGTAATCACAATTTATCATCTTTAGTGGAATATCTTAGCCACTTGCTTTGCCTGTCCTTAATTAGAGATTTAATAAGTAGACAACTGTTTAAACACAGCCGTTTTGGCCATTAATATCATGTACCTTGGTTTGATTTAACACCTATAACTGCTAGTATATTGTGCCATTTGGTAATGGGACTTTTACGCTTTTAATAATTCCGTGCTTTAGCGATATTAAATTAAAACGTGCCTATCGCACCCGCATGGCGGATTTCTGTATTTCTGATACTTTTTACCTATTGTCCGTTGTGTTGTACCCTTTCCGTCTGACCAGATCTCGTGCGTTTTCGCTGCTGTCACAGCTCAACACAGGCGAGGACCAAGGCAGGGGCTGTCCTGCGGGTTGTCCTTCCCCATGGGGAGCATCCCTGCCTTGCTCCACCCAGAGCTGGCTCAACACCCACCCAAGACCTAAAGACCCCAAGATATTTAGAGATATCCAGTTCACGGCAATGCTAATGAGAACCAGGCACCTCTAACCACCTGGCTTACCGTCATGTTTGGTATTTACACACCGGGCAGCATCACCGCTCCCCTTAGTGCGAGAGCCAAGCTTTGCCAACCTTCCCTCTGTCAATCACAGCCGTTCATAATCTCTGCCGTTTCACATCCTGCGCTTATCCGCCCTGAAACAACACTTTGAGAATTACGATCGCTTTTCTTGAGCAAGCGCGAGAGAGGATCGCTCGAGGTTGGAACAACTGCAGAGAGTACAGAATAGTCAATCGAGGCTGAGTCCACTAACCGGCTCTTGACCGTCTCAGGGGACTTTGGATCAGGCCTTGAGTAAATCCCAAGAGTGTTTTGCTTAGAAAAAATTTTCCTAGATTAAATTTCCAGACTTACTACGTTTTCAGAGACACCAGGCATTATTGGATGTGAAGATGTGGAGACCTGGAAATAAAAATCAAAACCGGTGAAACTCATTTGTCTCAATCTTAATTTCTGGTGTGCATTTTAAAAATGCCTTCGCCAATTCAGTTCTTAAAAAACAGCATTATTATTTTCTGCCAAACGCTAGCCAGAGTGTGTTCAAAGCACGCGTTGCACGGGAAGGGCCAGGGACGGAGGGAGGACCGGGGTAAGGACACCAGCGCATCATGCCTATAGCAGGGGCTCACGAGAAACGAGCTTGGTGCTCTTAGCTCAGTGCCTGGGCTTGCTCGCAGCACAAAACTGCCCCAATTTGGCAGAGAGCTCAATGTTTGCTTACGAGAGCGAGCGGAGAGCTCGACCGAGCGGATTTCCTCGGCCGCCGCGGCCGCCGGCACCCTGCCCTCCCTCGCCGTGCGGGCAGCACGCTGCCTCCCGCGCTCGCCCCTTCCCACCGCGCTTCATTCATTACAGAAAAAAAGGGAAAAAACCCAAAAAGCAGGCTCGCTGTCGAGCTATCCCTCACATTTCTGAGGACTACTGCCAAGCTAACACACAGATGATTTTTCTTGGCATCTTTATTTTTCGATGATGTTTTTTCAACGCTTAGCATTAAGCTGAAATATTGTTTGCCAGGGATCACTGCCCATCAGGTGCTTTATTACAGATGAAATTAGATTTCTTTACAGTTGCACTGGAAGACGAGAGAGAGATAATGTGAATAGCTTTTTAAAACTGACAGTCATTTCAGCAAAGCAGGAAAAACACCCCCCCCCCCAATCAAAACTGTTTCCCTCCTCCCTCCCAAATTAAAAATGGATTAAAAAAAAAAAAAAGAAAAAAAAATCCTTTTCAGCTAGATGTATTTATAGTACTGGGAATATATCTTTTCCAGCAAGGATATTTTTATTCCTACAGATTTAAATATCTGTTTGCTTGTTTTCAGTTAGAGGGCAATAGTCAAAATCCCACAGCTGTTTGCATGAGGATATTCCCGAGGAATGTCTTCCCCGGGAGAGGGGGGGGGGAACAAAACAAAACCAGCTAAAGGTAAGTTTTGGAAACATTTTTGTGCCAATAAGACAAAGCGCCTTGCTGCAACGGCACCCGGCGCTGGCAGCTTTCCACGCCAATGCAGCCCCGGTGCTCTGCTGCGGCGGCGGCTGGGGGTTGCTGTGCATGCTTCTTCTGTGCAGAGAAGGCACAATAAAAAAGCCAATATTGGCTCCTACACAAAACATGTTAACTTTAGGAGATGACAGGCAGTTTCACAACAAGTGTACGCTTTCAAAAGGGGAGATTTATTTTCAAAGGAAACTCCTTTTTCACATTTCTCACATCTGAAGTCGCTTTAAAAGGTTTTGGTGAGGTCTGGGGGGTTTTTTTTAGAGGGGGGGGAGGTTTTTTTTCTTGGCCTCCGATCTACTAAAGAAGCCTGAATTTTGCACCTGCATAATGCTAAAGGCAGAGGCTGGATAAAGCTGTAAATTGTTTAACAGCCAATCTGGAGAAGGAGCAGTGCTCAAAAACATAATACCTCTGGAAGGCTAGAGGCAAGATTCATTTAAACAGTTTTCACTGTCATCGATGTCACCAATTTGAAGCTTGTCTTGTTTACCGGATGAAGGTTTCACACTGTGTCAATGTTCTGCCAGGATTCGGCATTAAAATGAGCAGTTAGTACAAGTCAGCCATAAACATGGCAGATCTGTTAGACTGGCAGAAGCCACTGCGAGCTCCCTGGTGCAGCTTTTAAGCACTTGGCATGCTGCTAGCTCAAACTGGAGAGGGGGTTGTGTGCATCATTTGGGCCTGAGTGCAATGCACTTGAAATAATTACTTTAATCAGCAAAAGTTAATTACTTTAAATCATAAATTAATGGTGGAGCATTTGGCAGAGCCTGATGTGTGTGGCGAAGCTGTCAAGCAAAAATCACAGGTGAACCTGCGACCCCTTCTCAATATCACTGGATGAAAGAAAGGAGCTCACCTACTGTGCGTGCCACTTCTGCCACATTAAAAAGAACTCTTTGTAACAGGAGAACAGCCACCTTAAACTGTCACCTATAAAAAAGGGACTATAAACAAGCAGATTGCTGCTAAGCAGGTGCTGCTGGAGGAGTTGGCCCTTGATAATAATAAGATCTTAAAATGGCATCTGCCTTTATTTTATAGCACAATTGGAAAGATGGTTAAAAGTAATAAACCCAGCTGATATGTTTTATGAGTTAGTAGTTAGCAGTATTTGTGGGGGATGAACCAAAGATTTTGGGGGGAGATGCAGAAGACTGGGAGCGGCACGTTTAAAGGCGCGTTAAGGAAAAGGGCTTTATGTCCGAGAGCGTGGGGAGCGTACGGGGACGCGCGCGGGGACCGGCGCTCCAGCAGCCGCCGGAGCACGGCTGTGGTTTCGGCTTCACACGCTGCGGTCCCCCAGCCCCACGCTCTTTAGGTTGCATTTCTTATTTCTCCTGACAGGCGACTGACAATTTGAGGCAGCGCTATGAAAGAGCTTATGAAAGCAATGAAAACCCTTATCATACCAATACATCCTTCGCACCCATTTGCCTTAAGGAAGAGCCCGCGTTTGGCTTCGCTGTGCTTTATGTCATTGTTTAGGAAGACAATACGCATTTTATTGGAAAGCATCTGGTGTATTAACCCATAAACAAGTTTCCGTTTACAACGAACAACTTTTTCAAGTTGCGAACAAAAATGAAAAGATAAGGCAAAACTCAATAACCACGATGCCCAGCTCTGAGAATTAGCATTGAACTAATTTCTGAAATGCAAAAGGGGAGCAAAGAACCTTTTTAGTGAAGTCGGTAAAAATAACTTCAGAATTTAGGAAATTATTATAAGGTTAAACCACTAAAAAGAAATAACATTTGGTTTCATTTGGGGCAAAGGGAGGATGTTTGGGGCTAAGGTCATGAACATATTCATGGCTAAGGCCAGCTATATATTTAATATGCACATTAAATATTAATATATACTAACATATACATCAAATTTAATTCATTCTCTAAATTAACTTTAATTACAGAATGAGATCTTTTCAAAGGAGGGAAAGAGCCTTGGGTACCTCTGTACTCTTAATTTTTTCAGGATGATCCATCAATTCCAGATTCACAACGTCAGCGCAGTACGCGCACATACTGAATCTCTGCCACAGTCTGCTTGGAGATTGTCTTCACCCTCTAAGGAGACAACAAAGGTGAAAAAAAAAAATGCTATAGGCTGCATCCAGTTCCACAAAGTATTTCTGCAAAATACAACAGTGCCATTTTACTTTTTTTCTATTGGTACCTAAGAAAACGCTGTTATCTCCCACTCAACCTCCCGTCCCATAAAAAGCCACGGAGAGGGAAGAGGTGCTTTGCGACGCATCGCTCCCGCGTCCCCCACCTCTGCCACGTGCTCTGCGAGCGCTCGTGGCCAGTAGCACTCCTGGTGACCTTGGATTAGGAGAAGACCCCCGAGGAGATGGCTCAGGCCCTCCAGCCATCCCTCCCATCGCAGACCCCTCGCCCTCCGCTCCTCGGAGATGTCCCATCTGGTTTGGGGTTGGGACCCTTGGTGTGGAGCAGCCACCTGAAGCCAGACAGAGGTACTGCAGCCTCACCCTTCTCCATGCCGCTGGGTGGGCCTCAGTGCATTTTAAAACACTGGGGTTTTTCCACTTTTTCTTTGGCTGGGAGTGGCAGATGACTAAATTTGTATAGGGTTGCTGTTCTACCTCTTTTTGACGGCACTTAACGACACAAAGAGGCTGTTATCCCAAAGCCTGCAACTGTTTGGGTTTTTTTTCCCCCCAAAGGACACCGTACTTTTGGTCTACAGACTTACTGCAATTTTGTTCCTCTCCAGTGCAGAAGAGGAACCGTCAGGAACTTCTGTTGCCAGCAGCACTGTTGAAAACTGTCAGTTTAGGCTGTGCTGTGGCTTGCTCGTAGCTCAATAATTCAAAAGTGTTCAAATGAGCTCCGCATTGACAGCATTATTGGTGCCCCTCCTAATCTTACAAAACATACTAAACTATAGAGCAGTATTTTGATTAAATTCTTCAACTTTCCACGATCCTAGACACTGTTTTATGCATGACCTTGAATGCTCATAACCAGAAATTTTCAATTCACAGAGACCTTCTCTTTGCAAAATATGGTAAGCACATCAGGAGCGGATGTCTAAGTAACAGCATCCAAAATTTAATCAAAGATTGCCTTGGACAACTGCAGAAAGTCAGACTCTCCCTTAGTGATATAACTTGCCAGAATACTCATTGCAGAGGTTGCCAGATAGGTGACTGAGTACAGAGGCTGAAATTACTTCCCTGGGCTTTCCTTTGTTCCACGGAGGTGCTAAAGTTTTCAATATTACTGTTTATTATAGATGTCCTTTTTAGTCCGCAGCAGCTCGGGTCAGGCGTGGTGGTGCCCAGGGTTGGGACCTCCACTGGTGCCAAGCAGAAAACATCCCCTTAAATGCCCCAAAAAGAGGATGCCAAAGATGCCCACGTCCCCAGAGCAGAGAAAAAAACCCCACGGACAGGCAGCAGCCAGGAAAGTAATGGGGAGCAAGGCGTGGCGGTCTTCTCAGGGAACCCCCCCCAGCAAACACAGACCCCAGGGGAGCTCTGTGAGTGGCTCGCTCCCATCAGCACGACCACCAGCTTTCCCATACAAAAAAATGAAGAAAGTTAACTCATTTAACCAACTGCCATTAACTCACGGCAAGCCCTTTAACCATTAATGCCGGGGTGCCTCGGATGCCACCCTGACCTCTGCTACGTGGCCCCTGCTGGGAGGGCAGCCCCGAGCTGGAGCCAGCACCTCCCTAAAACCAGCTAAGTCAGTTTTTCCATCTCTAGGACAATATCGCCTCAAAACACCAAGTGTAGTCTGGAAGGTGTTAGCAAATAGATGGGAATTTGGATTTCTTTACGAGCTACTCGACACATAAAATCACTCATGCTCTGCAAGAAGCTAGCCTGCTCATCTGGCATTGAAAAACTCCCGCAAGTTCAGGATTCAAACACCGTTTTGAACGATAAGCTAAAATGCAACAGTTTGCATTGCGAGACCCGAGATATCTTCGAGATTTACATCTGCTGGCCCCCGTTCTCCACTCCACACCCCTTTTTACAGGCGCTCTCGTTGCAACAGCAGTGCCCTGCAGGAGCTGCCGGCGTCGGGGCAGAGCATGCAGTGGCACTAATGTACACGGCAAGGCAGCTGCCAAAGCACAGCAGCATGAAGAAGCACGTAGCATCGGAGCACGCAAACATTTCAGCCAGCAGACAACATCAGGAGCAGCAACCTGGAGCGGCAGAGATGGAGAGCACAAAACTGTACTCTTTCGGTCTTCCCTGCACAGCTACTCAGGAAGCACAAGATGTTTCCTCTAGAAACCACTTCTTTATTAGTATTCTACCCTAAACAGGCATTGAAGCAACTTGATGCTAGGAAAGGATGGACTTAACAGAGCATTCATTTTTTTTTTTTTTTTTTTTTTTTTTTTCCTCAGCACCTAGGCTGTTTCAAATTAAAGAGAATCCGGCTTCAGGAGGCAGTGCTATTTTAATCATTCCAATGTGTCCAGTACGGGAGATGAACTCAAAAGGTGAATATTAAAAGTAGTTGTGGAATTCAGTCATTTCACGAATGAACACATAATAGCCAAAGGCAAAACCGGAAGGCAACTTCACTTCCAATCAGTGTTTTCATTTTATTGAAACCAGATTGGAATTCCTGGAAAGAAGCCTACATATCACATCTTTAATACTAATTTTCATATACTCCAGTAAAACTGTCAGGGTGAATCAGATGTTGAAGAAAGCTTCCTGTATAATTTACAGATGTACCTCCCTGTAGCCTGCGATTTCGTCCTGAATCAGAAACGTGGTTTTGATCATACTCACAGATTTCCTCTCACCTGTACAGGTTTTCGTTGGCTCTAATTTGATTATTAAAATTGGACATTTTATGGCAAAGCTGGTGATAAAAGTAAGCCAGCTGCTGTACACTCAGCAAGGCTTTACTTTATGTACTTATATACATACACACCTATATCTATCAGACGAGATGCATGCCTGTACACAGATATACTGCCGCAAATTTATCTTTTTAGGATGAAATAACATTCAGAAGCCAAACCGCTCCCTCTATTCGGTGCAAACATCTTCATCCCTCCAAAAAACATCAAAGAATCAACAAGCGGCAGAGGATTTCCGAACGGAGATAAATATAACACTTGGATGACGACTGTAAGAGCCTTTTCTCCTAAGCCCCACGATAAACCCAGCGCGCTGCTTGTTTGAAGCAGAGTCCAGCGAGGCCGCGTGGCCACCAGCCACCGCGGCCGCCTCCGAAGCCGCTCCGTTTTGCACCGATAGCTGCTCTTTTTGTTTCCCCACGAGCTGCCGGCCTGCCAAGACCGCCTGCCAAATCCCTTCCCTGCAAGCACGCAAAAGAAAGAAGGGCGAGCGCGCTCGTGAGCCCCCCATGTCTCAATTCCCCCAAGCGCTGCTGTAGGAAGCGCGGCATTATTCCCGCGCTCCGGAAGGAGGGATGGGGTCGGCAGTGGGATGCAGGGGTCATTTTGTGGGGCTGTTGTAGCGGTATGCGCGTGCTGCTCAGCTTTAGGTAGTGTCAGCACTTCCATTAAAGCTCTGTTAGTCTGGGGTTTATAACTCATCTGTAAAAATTTGCTCAGGCTGCAGGAACTTGGCAAACAAGGAGTGCATTGTGGGTTGGGGTTTTTTTTTCGTGTCTCCAGCCCCCCCCCGCCTCGTTGTTAAAAAAAAAAAAAACATGGTTTGGCTGCTTTTTAAGCATCTTTTGACACATGTATAAAATGTTTATTAGTTTTAGACATTTCTGTGCTTGTAAAACTCAAAATTATCTTCATTATAAAAAAATGAAATTTAAGGAAGCTGGAGGGCATCTCTAGAGACTTCAATTCAATTCCTGATGAGGCTACAAGTATAAATAAGAACTTACTTGTCTCAGACTAGTCTCCATTCACGTGCTTCACAAAACCGAGGCTCTGCACTGGCATGGGGGAAAGCTCTCTCCCGTGAGCCCAGGACAAGCGAGGCAGCACCAGGCGAGCTGGCAGAGCCGTGGGCAGGAGGGTGGTGCGTCTCAGCCCGCTTCACGCTTGGCAAAAGAGCCCGTTGTCTCCCCGACGTGTTTTAGCGTCACAGCTTCCAGCCAAAGGTGAAAGAAAATCTGAGCGGGACATTGAAATCTAGTATTAAATATTGCGTGCTGTCCTTCAACCATCTAATTGCGGGGGAGGGAGGAGAGAAAGTGCAGGAAAATAGCAGAGGAACCAGTGTTTAAACAGCCAAGTGTCACATGCAACATGTTCCTTCAGCCAAAAACCTCATTTTGGCTTTGGGGGGATGAGAATATACTGCGCTCTCACTCTGCGAGCGAGGTATTAGCGCCCTGGCTGGACCCGGCTCCCAGCACCTTAATACAGCAGGATGCTCCCGTTCCTGCCTAACCCTACACCACTGAACAGCCCTCCCCCAAAATAAGCCAGAATTTCACCAAGACTGCTCTTCACACTGCATCTGGAAGGTGGAGCAGGAGGGCACGCTATGTAGATCCCCAAACGTCACGCTTAAGACAGCAGCAAAAGCAGCGAGGCAATTTGCGTGTGCTTGGCAATGATCAGTAGTACTCTGCAATATGCATATGCCAACTTGTCTTTGTATTTTAAGTTCTGTAACTACCATCTAGTTCATCGCGTGATGTTTTAATTTTTTCTTTTTCCAAAAATAGGGTGATTTTCTTCCTTTCAATTTTAAAAAAAGTGCTTTAAAAATGTATCAGTACAAGGCTGGGTAGCAAAGTGGGTTAATGCACAAGCATTTCACCTCCAGAGGCTTGGTTTCAAAGTTGGGTTGGGCGTCTGCTTGTCACATCACAGACTCACTGCTCCCTGGCACAAATGGCAAAGTCTGCATGCAGGCAGTCTATCGCTGGGATAAAATAACAGGTCATCGCAGGTCAAGACCGCAGCATAATGTAAGAAACGGTGTTAGAAATTACATAAACTCTGAACATCCAAATTAGATTCAGCTGTTTCTGTAGTTAGCAGGTACATACAGCAGTCTATATATTTGAAGTACGTGGAAGACGAGTAGAGGCTTTGTTTGTTTGTTTGACATACTGATGGAGCTGTGATTTTGCAGACACATACTGAAGTCTATTCATAATCAGCAAAGCATGTAAACATACCCCGAGCATCAAGGCTATGCTTAAGACCATACTTGAACAAATATGATATCATTTAAAAATCTATAAACTTTTCATTGTTCACGTTACAAAATTAACTTTTCCCTCCTTAGCATCAGACAAAAGCTGATAGTTGAATTAATGGGTTGTATTTCACCTAGAGAGAAGCAAGTAATTCAGACCTGCCATAAATTCAAAAGCAGTATTTCCCACAGTGTTTGCACTAAGCAAGCCAGTACTACTCCACATCTTAATTTCTCCTTCCTCTTCTTTTATGTAAAATCCATCAAGACACACATTTGGAAATCCTGAACCTCTGATGTCTTCTAACTTTGTCTCCTCTTTACTTGTCTCAGTGCCTTACATCTAAAGCCATTTAGAAGGCATCATCTGAGCACACAGAAAAGTAAAGTGATGCCTTTTAAGCTGGTGGGGACCAAAGTGGTACCTACGCCTGGAGTTGTGGGGTGCTCTGCAAGAAACTCACCAAGCACCACGGGTGCGTGGCAGCCTTCGTGCACTCCAAGCCAATAACAACAATATTCCACATCTCCTTCTGCAGCTCTTCCCCACAGTATGTGATAGACATGTCCCAGTAGGTATCCAGCACTCCCCGTGGAATGGAAAAAAAGGAAGATATTGTTTATTCCTGTTGTGACAGAAGAAAGCCAAGAATTTTTAAGCATCCCCAGACTATGATCATGGCTCTCTTTCATTGCCTGCCTGTGCCTTCTCTGAAACCCAGTCTTGCAGATGCACTGGAGTATACAGAACCCGTTTGATCCTTAGGGATTGTTTCCACTGGAGTCTTCCAGGCATTCATTGTTCCAGGGTTACTCCTTGAAAGCCCAAACCAAAACCTAATTTTTCTACTCATACTTCTAATTAAAGGAACCTCATATCTATCAACCATACACAGCCGCCTTCTGCATTATTGTCACCCCTCTGAACAGCTTGTCCTCGGGCTCTTCAGTCCTGAACGAGTGGAGATTTGGCATTTCTAGCAACCTCTTTTTCCAGTGTTGCGGCAACATCAACTTTGAGCAGCTCTCAGTGGACAGATGGGAATTAAAATAAAGGCATTTATAGCACATGAGCAAAAGCCCCATCAAAACCTAATACTTCAAAAGGCACAGATCTAGAAATATGCCTTAAACAAGAAAAAGGGTAAATGCTAATGTGTGTCTATTAAATGCAACTTAAAGTATTCTGCTTCCCAAACCGCTCACTGCAATATGTAAGATCACTCCGTATTTGCTCTCTTTTCGTACTCTTCCCTAAGCACCCATCGCACACCCCGTCACTGCCCATGAGAGCACTGCCCTGGATGGACCGTCCCTCTGACCTCGTAGGACTGCTTGTTCCTCTTCCGTTTTGCTATTTTACAGATCAAAATAGGGTCATAATTACATTTCAAAAGATGAAGATTTTTATGTCTCTCCCTAAAATTTACACAAAGTGATAAGAAACATTTTTATACGGATGATACTGAATCATCAGTGACCAGCCCATGTTCCCCTGGGGAAGACAAGGGCATTCAGTGCGGCACAGCCCTAAACACCTTCTGAAGTAACTCTTCCATGCTGAGAGGATAAAAGCAGAAAGCAAGAATAATTCTGTTTAAACATATGGAGAATATGAAAACCACAGGTGTATCAGAACTTTAGCACAAGTCTCTAACCCATAGCATTCACCATAGTGCTTCCTGCAACATTTTTGTTTCCCAAAATGCCTCAGTACCTGAGTGTGGTGGCAAAGTCCCCAGCAGAGTCTAGGACCCATTAGTCAGTTCATTTTGTCCAGACTTTTGCTTCATTTTGACTATGCAGAGCTACGCACTCAGGCAGCGGTACCACAGAGGGATATTTTTCCGCACGCATCTTGAAGCTGGAAGGGAGCACGGATGCAGGACCAACACAGCAACGTTTATCGTTATGATGTGAAGACTAAGTTTCTTAAATTGACTAAAACACTAACCTAACGGGTCAGTCTGCAAATGACTCACCTCCTACACAGTTGGTACATGTGTAAGCTGAAGTCTCACCAAGGAAGAGCTGATGGAAAGAAAGAGCTAGTTCAATCATTCCCATAGCTCATAAGAGTCTGATAAGGAAAGACAAGTACAGAGAAGGACAAGAACAGAGGAAAAAAAAAAAAACACAAAATAAGGCACGATGACAGGTTCCCTCTGTTGGGAGCGACCAAGGAACCCAAACCTGAGACAGACCAAGAAGCACCTTGAGGAACAAGAGTCCAAGATTTCATTTGAGTGTCAAAGTTTGTAACAGCTAAAAGGATGGATCCTGGGAGTCATTTTTTGGTGGTGCCTGATCGTAAAGCAGAGATAAGATGCTGGATCCCAAGGTAAAAACCTTAAATGTTTACTGACCAAACTGAGGACTCCACTTCCCTGGTAGACAAGCAGAGCAGCAGACCTAGCATAATTTTGTCCAGGATAATTTTATCACTGTGGAAACCTGTATTCCGCCAGACAAGGGTTCCTCTTGAAAGAAAGTAGCTGTCATTTTCTTGGAGGCTCTGAAAGCAGAACCAAAAGCCTCTTCAGTGTGGAAGGGAGGATTGGGGAGGGGGGACAGGAATGACTTTTTTGAAAAAAGCAAAGCAAGAAAAGCAAACAGGAATTTCTTAGTTAACTCCTTATTCCAGGTCCAGAGTCAAGTCCACTCACCTACATTTTGGGAATGGAGAAGCAGACAACTCACACTCCTTCTGCTTGCTCGGGAGACGGAGATGACACCAGTCAAAAAGCGCATGTCAGCGTTGCATCGTTGCTAGCGGCGTACGATACGGCAGTGACTGTCCTGCTCCAGTTCATCCCAAGTCTTGTTTCAAGAAGGTGATGCATCGTCCATCGGGGAAAACGGTGCTGGAGGACACGAGGTGCCTTCCACGGGGAGCAATCCGGAGGACTCTTCCCAGGGATCCAGCAGGATGGGGGGACGTGCATGAACCCGACAGCACGTGCCCCCCAGCAGGTCCCGCTTGCAGGATGGGTGACGGGGCTGCCCAGGGTGCCAGCTTCTGCCTCTAGCCTCTGGTTTTGGGGCCCTGCGAAGGTCTGGCCACCAGCAGCTCACCCAGAAGATCCCCATTACGCAGGAGAGGGAGACGAGGACAGGCTACAACGCTGCCACCTTTGCTGCGTCCTTCACCGTAATTTGCAAACCCCAAGAGCTGCTGCTTCAAATTGCAACCATTTTTCCTCCCTTAATTTTGGTTTCCAGTGTCTAAAACAAGCTAGCCTGGGGCTGGCAGCAAGCGTCGTGCCTTTTGGAGAAGGATGAGGAAAGCCTTTGTCCTGGCTCTGGAGGGCAGCCAGAGCAGAGGCTTCTGGATGGAAAGACATGCGCCTTGAGAAGGCAACATTTTGTCATATTTTCCCCCTTTTGGTTAGTGTCTAATACCACATCTCGGGTCACCCAGTGCAAACAATTAAAATGAAAATCCCACAAATACCATGAATAGTTGCAGAAGGCCAGAAAAAAAGAAAAAAAAAAAATCGCGAGGCTTATTTTCCAAAAATAAAATCTCTCTCAAAAAACATATCAAAACATCCAGCACTCAGCACTGTGAATAAAATTATCAGAGTCAATAAATATTTTATGCTCCCATTCTAATTGCCAAAAAAAAAGTTAATTTCTGAAGCAAAGTTTTTTTTTCATCTTTATTTTTAAACCCTTAACATAATGACTGAATGCCTAATATGAAATTGATAAATTTTTAAAAGGTTTCTTTGAAAAAATTCAAAGCTGAACTTCAGCAGAAGACCACAGGGAAGTCTATAATCTTTAGTCGGACGCCTGGCACACCACTGCTCCGGCCGGTGCCAGCATTGCATTCTGACAGAACAAGTGTTGCATGAGATGTGAAGGATGACTCCGGTCTGCCGAAAAACCCTGGAGCAGGTGTTCCTCATCCTCATTTGCAATGGAGCATGGCCCCTGGCTCAGTGAGCTGGAGCAAATGCGCTGGCAGGACCCATCATGTACCTGCGTGCTGAGATGCACTAATGATAATGGATGCAGGCCTATTAACCACCCCATTTGTAATGGCACACAACGCTGATTGCTCGGGGAGTGAGTCAGCGGCTTTCCAAGAGGGAGCAGGGAATGCCGGGAACCCATGATCCTTTGTGCATCCCTTCTGCTCTGCTGGGTGTACAACTCTGTTAGTCTTTATTTAATAATACAAATGAATACACGATTTGCTACATGATTATACATGAAGATAAGTCACTTTGGGCAGCGCAGCATCAGCCTTGTTGTCTTGGGCTGCGGATCAGCTCCGCTTCTGCATTTTTTTTTTTTTTGCCGGGGTGGGAGGACGTCCCTGGCCGGGCTTGATCTGAGAACCACCAACTCCAGGGCAAAAGTCAAGAGTCCGACGAGCACGCGTAAGCTTCGGGGTTTACGGAAAGCTTCTGCTTATCTTTGAGTGAATTTTTCAGCGCAGCTAGGGAAAAACGTGCTACTCGGCTTCTACCCTTCATTGCCTCGCTTTCTTTAGGAAAGAAAATCCTCCAAGAATAACCTTTAAAAACACACACCCGGGCTGCATCGCTGTTTGTGTTGTTCTTAAATAACTCCTTGCTACTCCGTTTTATATAAATGACTTGCTGAAAGTCTGTTCCCCCGGTTTGTGGAAAAACAAGGCAATTCGGAAAGGACGCACTCGTAAAAAGCACTCGTTAATAAATAGATCACATTACTTGTAGGTACTTGATTCCACGGCCAACTTAGTTAAATAGTCACTTTTGGACCAGAATATTGCAATCAGCAAGATACACCGTAATTATTATTGTAAACTTAACTACTGGATTTGCCAGGTTCTTGGCAAAACCAAATAAGCTGCTTATGCCGTCTGCTTTGCAGCAGCTCTGTTTTGATTTCTTTGCAAAATATGTAAAAGGGCTCTTTTGTTACATTTTGCAAAATAGGCAATTTGGTTGCCAATTTAGTCTAACAGGCAAATGTCTCCAATTATTTTGCTTAATAAAGTGCTGGGTTTTGTGCATAGCAGACAACATATGAAAATAAATAAGAAAGATCAGATCTTACCTGAAGTTGTAACAACCACTTTGTATAAGTATGGCTCCCATTGCAATGTTTCATATGGGAAGCTTTGTAAGCAGAAAAAAGACACATAAATTCCTAGATAACTGCACCAAAATTCTCTGGCACATTCTGGTGGCTTTACCTCACTCCAATAATGCAAACAAAGGTAAACATGGCTTAAAAGTTGATTTAATTAATTAGTTGAACATCTTTGTATCTAAAAGTGCAAAGCAACTGAATCCCATCTGCCAGACTGGATCCAACTTTTTTATTTTTTTCTGCTTTTCCCTTGGCAGTCAAAGTTTTGAGTTTGAATGACTTCAGAAAAAAAAAAAACAACCCCCAAACTATTATAAGAGAGTCATATACAAATCACATGTCCACAGTCTTCCTGTGGTCAGGTAAAGGCCACAAATAAATGTCCATACAGATATATGCAAGAGCAATCATTATGGGAAATTGTGTCTGCTGCTCCATGATATATTCTATCTCTGTAGAGGTACAGTTCACAAAGGCTGAATGTGAGAAGAATGAAGAACGGAGACTTGGGCATTAAATGCAACATCCCAATATTAGCAATTAACCATATAATATTTTACTGTTCTGATTTTACCCTTGCTCAACTCCTTGCTTTAAAGACCAGACTTGGCAACCCAATCCCCCACCCCCATATACACACAAACCACTTTGCTGGCAGTCACATTGCAGTCATCAAAGGGGCTGGAATTTCTCTATATGTATTGTACAGTATATTTCAAAGGAATTTTTCTGCCATGCATAGTATATCAATACTCAATGTGGGAGTAATTTAACTTCTTAATTTATTGCAGCAGTAACAGCATTTTCAAACTGGTCATAAAATATTCTTGTACTCTTCTAATCTGGGTTTTCAATGTTCTATAATGGGAATTCTATGAATAATATTGGGAAGTGAGAGATATTTTATACGGTATCTCTAAGGGAACAGTGTTATTGCATAAAAGTTAGGTGACATGGGAGAGACTGATAGAGGTGGTGTTTAAAAAAAATTTACCCTTCAGGATTTGTCACATGAATAATAATGATTTAGTGACATTTTTCCTTCCTAAAAATCAAATCTACCGTAAGATAGGGTTAGAAAAAGTATGTTCTAATTATGGATGACTCCGAACCATATAGAGCAAACACAGCTAGTATCAGCTATCTAATGGCCATTGAAGACTACCCAACTACCCTCTCTTGTCCAGTTTTGAATATATTCTTACTATTTTTTGTATCTTGCTATTATTAAGGCCCCAGTGACATCAAGGCCCAGCTATAGGACGTGCCTCATAAACAACAGCTACAGGCACCTGCTGGAAGGATTTGCATTCACCACCCACCACCCAAGGAGAGGAGAGGAGAATACCTCTGTCCTTCTCCCTTCTCTCCCAGACAGGGCTGGACGTGGGTTTGTCCCGGACCCCAGAGGAGGGTCTGCAGCAAGCCAGGCACCAAATCTGTCAAATCTTATCCCCTATTGCTTCTTAGCAAGCAAGATGTTTTCTAAACACCGGATGGAAAATTATAGATGTCTTTCCACAGCAGGTCCGTGTGGATGCTCAGAGATCCTGGCACCGTGGTACAGCAGCCAGTGCTGCAGCACTTCCAGCAGTGCTGGCCTGGCTTCCCCGGAGATTATTTTTCAAATTTCCTTTCAAGGATATTTGCCCTCTGATACTCCCTAGAGGTCAACAACAGCCTGCCTATCACCTTTTTGATTGGCACACAATTTTTCTTGGCTGCAAAGAGAACCTCGTCCTTCCTCTCAATTGATGCTCAGCCCCAAGCTTTCTTGCTTTGCAGAAGCATCACGGGCAACGATCCGGAGCGGTGCGGGTCACCATTCACTCCTCAACCCATCGGCAACCACTGTCGAGAGCTCCAGCTTCGGAACGCCGCCCTGGGCTCCACCATCCTGCACACCCCAACCCCAGTTTTTCTACAAACGCTTCGTTTGCTTGCATTTTTTGAGCAGCAGGTTTCATGTTATTGTGCTTTCTGTTTTCTAGCACTCCTGGTGAAATTTATTGTTGTAAAGAGCCCTGAGCACACTGGCAGGGAAAGACAATTACCCAGCATTTCCAGTCTTGGAAAAGTGTAATTGTGAGATATATATGTGCGTTACCTTCCAACACAGTCCTACGGCCTGAGTCTCGTCTTTCCAATTTGACACTGTTGTCTTGATGCACCCTGCAGATGGGGGCTGTGTCCGGGCTTCTGCATTTTGAAATAACCTTACACGCTCAGACACAAGTTAGGGACTTGGGGTTGAGGCACAGTGTGCAATGGAGTTACAATTGTCATCAGTATTTCAACGGTATTATAGTATAATTACATTCACATAGTTTAAATAAGAACTTACCCTGAACCTTGGTGGTGGTGTACAATTAGAGGATGCTGGGTGCTTTTTGATGAAACTGTTTTCCAGGGAAACAGCCACTCATCGAACCCAAAGCATTTCATGGAGCATCAAAAGCTCAACAACACATTGAACCAGTCCCTGCCCAGTTTCCCTGTGCCATAGCTTTTGGAAGGTCACACAAAATGAGCCAAACCCAGCAAGCTCAGGCTGTCGGGGCAGAGCCACCATCCCAGGGCTGAGATGCAGCTCGGGCACATCACTCTCAAAGGAAAACGAGGGGACTACATGCTTGGGCCCAACCAGTTGAAGCAGATTTTTCTGGTCAGCCCCTCAGCAGTTTTTCTGGTATGTACTACAAGACCCCAAATCAGGGAAAAACCAGCAGCTTCTTCCCAGCTTACCCTGATGGTGAAGGAAGAAACACGCGGGATCTTACTGGGCCACCAAGCCCAGGGAATGGGCATTTCCAGGACAGACTGTCACATCATGTGCATTTCTAAGGTCTAAAAATATCCATACTTGAAATACTGCCCCGATAGACCCCCTTTTTTTCCTCTTGTGTTTTTATTTACTGCTATTTGGTCATTTATTCGGAAATAAAGCACACAGAATTAAACACGATTGCACAAGGGATTGCGTGGGACTGGCCGTCCCGGACTGGATCAAAGGTCCATCCTTCTCAGCGCCCGTCCCTGCCTGCAGCCCCGAACCAGAGCAGGGAGCAATGTTAACTGTGCTCTCAGTTCCCAGAGATTTGAGTAACAAACAGTCCTGCCCCGATAACTTTTGGCCCACACTCCCAGCTTTGAGTCCCCACGCTGCCTCGTGCCCCTCTTCCCCGTGCAGAAGCCACCCCACGCCCTTGACCCTCCTTGTGGCCTCTTTCTATACCCAGATGGAAGGGCTGCAGGTGTATATATTGTATATACTCTCTATAGGAAAATGCATAATAGGTTTATATACTAGCATTACAGTGCATTTTCTCTTCCCTAATACTTCTTCATAGCATTTGCCTTTTTTTCCTTTTGACACTGCTACTGAACACTGAACGTACCCGAGTGCATGTATACAAATGCCCAAGACCAGGCACGACTATCCCTAAGCTGATATCTCCATTCCCTATAATCATTAATTATTTTACACAAGAAATGCCAAGCAGCTGGAAGCTTGGGAAGAATCGGTTATGAGCTGACTTGAGAAGGATACAAGATGGATGCAAGGACAGGTGGCAGAAATTCCCCATATTTTCACCATCACAGACTTGCACATCAATTCAGTATTTTTTGCAAGACCTAAAGCACGCCTGCTGCTTGGTCTGAGACATGAAGGATCTCGTGTCTGCTTTTATGTGTGTTAGCCCTGCTGTATTCTCCTGACTGTGTAGCTCAGCCGGGCTTTAGTTACTTCTAAAGCTGACCAAAACAGCAGGATTTCCAGCTTCATAAACATGGGTTTGCTCACGTGCATGCCCACAGACATGTACACACACATGTATGGAAATTTGTACCCCCCCCAAAAAGTTTCCAGACAAAGAGAAACCTCCAAGGTTACCAACAGCACAGGTTAATTGACACTTTTTCAGTGTCACTGCTTATGCCTTCTGGTATAGATCAGGCTGAGAGGAATAATAATTTCCCTGCCTGGCTACCCATTTCCAGAGCTGCTGGTCAATGGCAAAACATCTGGAGCTCAATGAGAGCTCCCTTCAAAAATTAAGAAAATTCTGGATTTCTAAGAATTTCATCAAACCTGAGATGTTTCAAACAACATTTCAAGCTCTAATAAATTACTTTTTGGACAAGAAACCCCACTTCTTCAAGACAAAAACATTTTCCTGGAAAATGTCCAAGCTTTGTATTTGCCAAAATTTGAAGTTATGCTCAAGGGAGACCAGAGTACCTTTGGCACATCTGCTGAAACCAGAGGAACTGTGTCTCTGGCTATGGTGAAGGAGGAGGAATGTAGCGACGTAAGCCTCCTTTCTGGGGTCAGGAAGCATACAGAAGAAGTGATGAAAAACAGCCCAAAGCAAGAGGAGAGCTATTTAGTTTCTCTTCCATGAGGCCATCTCAGCAGCTCAAAGCGGAGGGGGGGGGGGCGAAGGAAAAGAGGGGAAAGCTAGAAAGAAAAATGAATGAACAAAAACCGAGGGTGGTTTGGTTGTTTGGTTTGGTTTTTTTTCCTCTCCCATCTGCAATGGCTTTTGTAGAGATATCAAAATCAAGAAGAGAGAAATCGGATCAGAAAGACTGAGCAGATTCGCTTGTAGCAGAAAATACTGTTGGCACCTCTCCTTAGGTAGACCAAGAACCACACGATTCCTCGCTATTGTTAAAG